>NC_084629.1:26864331-26874331 GCF_033978795.1 Nerophis ophidion | reverse complement strand
GGTCAATCTACGTTCCCATCCTCACCTATGGTCATGAGCTTTGGGTCATGACCGAAAGGATAAGATCACGGGTACAAGCGGCCAAAATTAGTTTTCTCTGCCGGGTGGCGGGGCTCTCCCTTAGAAATAGGGTGAGAAGCTCTGTCATCCGGGACGAACTCAAAGTAAAGCCGCTGCTCCTCCACATCGAGAGGAGCCAGATGAGGTGGTTCGGGCATCTGGTCAGGATGCCACCCGAAAGCCTCCCGAGGGAGGGGTTTAGGGCACGTCCAACCGGTAGGAGACCATGGGGAAGACCCAGGACACATCGGGAAGGCTATGTCTTCCGGCTGGCTTGGGAACACCTCGGGATCCCCCGGGAAGAGCTGGACAAAGTGGCTGTGCAGAGGGAAGTCTGGGCTTCCCTGCTTAGGCTGATGCCCCCGCCACCCGACCTCGGATAAGCGGAAGAAGATGGATGGATGGATGGATGGATGGATGGATGGATGGATAATCAAAAAAAGGGGTAACTAAGGGTGATGGGGCAGAAGCGCACACCATGTAACATAGACATAGTTCCCAGAAAATAGGTTCCCCAGTGGTCAACAGGAGAAACAGCCAGGGCGCACTGAGCGGGGAAAAAGTCCAATAAAAGAATCTTCCTCACCTCAGGGAGGCTAGGAAGCAAACACAAATGAGGTTAGGAAATTCAGGACTAAGTTAAGTTAAAGTACCAATGATTGTCACACACACACTAGCTGTGGTAAAATGTGTCTTCTGCATTTGACCCATCCCCTTGTTCCACCCCCTGGGAGGTGAGGGGAGCAGTGGGCAGCAGTGGTGGCCGCGCCCGGTAATAATTTTTGGTGATTCAACCCCTAATTCCGACCCTCGATGCTGAGTGCCAAGGAGGGAGGTAATGGGTAGCATTTTTATAGTCTTTGGAATGACTCATAACCTACCGATCTCACGAGCGACTACATAACAGGTCTGGCGAGGTGAAGCAGGCGTGTGAACGTGAGAGGTTCAGGGGACATTGACCGGCAAGGTCAAGCTGTCAGTAATGAGCCTAAATACTAGCGGGCTAATTGCTAGCAGGTGTGCCTCAAGGTCCGCCCCTCGCCGAGGACGATTGAACTGAAGACACAGGTGACGACAACACGACAAAGGAGAAGGCAGGTTAATAATAAAACACAACACACATTTTGCCCAGGTCAGTTCCATTATTGGGCAGCCAGCACCCCCTAGAGGGCCGGCAGAAAAATATCTCTATCTCAGCTGTGGTCCGTATGGTCTGCAGTGGTAATCAGTTGTAATACACTTTTCCACCACTTGTGACGGTATTGAGAATATCAAACAAACAGAAGTAGGGAGAGAAGTTTCTTAAGCGCAAAAATTATGACTAAAGTGTTGAAGCTGTATTTTTATTTTTCAGCTGCATAAAAATATTTGCATACCAGCTGTGGTCTATATGGGCTGCAGTGGTATCATTAGTATTACACTTTTTCACAACTTGTGGCAGTAATGAAAATTTAAAACAAACAGAAGTCGAGAGAGAAATTCCTTAAACGCAAAAATTATTACTAAAGTGTTGAAGTTGTATTTTAATTTTTTAGTTGCAAAACAAATATATTGCTATCTCAGCTGTGGTCCGTATGGGCTGCAGTGTTAAATCACTTGTTATACACTTTTCCACCACTTGTGGCAGTATTGAGAATATCAAACAAACAGGAGTCGAGAGAGTTTTTTAGGCGCAAAAATAATGACTAAAGTGTTGAAGCTTTTTTTATTTCTCAGTTGCACAAAAATACTATCTCAGCTGTGATCCTTATGGGCTGCAGTGGTATCAGTTGTAATACACTTTTCCACCATTTATGGTAGTAATGAGAATATCAAGGAAACAGAAGTTGGGAGAGAAGTTTTTTTAAGTGCAAAAATTATAACTAACGTGTTGAAGCTGTATTTTTATATTTCAGCAAAAAAAAAAATATCTCTATCTCAGCTGTGGTTCGTATGGGCTGCGGTGGTAATCGGTTGTAATACACTTCTCCACCACTTGTGGCAGTATTGAGAATATCAAACTGAAGAATTCTGGAGAGAAGTTTCTTAAGCGCAAAAATTGTGACAAAAGTGTTGAAGCTGTATTTTTATTTTTCAGCTGCAAAAAAATATCTATCTCAGCTGTGGTCCGTATGGGCTGCAGTGGTAACCAGTTGTAATACACTTTTCCACCACTTGTGGGAGTATTGAGAATATCAAACAAACAGAAGAATTCTGGAGAGAAGTTATTTAAGCGCAAAAATTATGACTAAAGTGTTGAAGCTGTATTTTTATTTTTCAGTTTTTGTTTTAGCACAAAGTACTTGTGTGTAAATATTTTTTGGGGCAGTTTTTTTTACGAATGCCTTCTTAGGTAGTGTATTCGGTTGCTACTTATTTTTCTAATCAGCCTGACCTAAGCCTAAGGTTTATGTGTTAAATAAATAATAAACCTCGTGATTAACACATGGTTTCACATCATCTGACAAAGTTGTAATCTGTAAGTAGGTTAGATATAATTATTGAATATGATTCAAATCAAGAGTACAATTGCTAATTTAGTGTTAATTCTCGAGGTGGAAAATTGGTTTCGGGGTCAAAACCCTGATTTATGACGTAAAAAAATTTCAACAACTTCCCACAGCATGTTTTTCTCGAATTGGAAGTGGAAATGAGTGGGCCCGGGGCTTCTCTGTAGTGAAAAAGTTGGGCCCCGAGGTCAAAAAGGTTAAGAAGCCCTGGTCTAGTTTGCACTGAATTGGTATCGGTCCCTTACCTGGCAGAATCAGTGTTGCCGATACTGATACCGATAATTTATACCTAAAAATGTTGAAGATTGTTGAAGGACTTGGCCATGTTTGCCTTTAATGTGTTGACAATGATTATATTCAAGATAATTTGAACATCAAACGTATTTGGAAATAATTGAACAACATGTATATAACCTCCTGAGGAACAGCGTCCACTGTAATGGACGTTTGTGGGGGGGGGGGGTTGGTTTCTGAAAAGTATAACACTGGCAAACACAATAGGCGTCAACCAAATGTGGATTGCAGAGGAGACTGTTCACGTCGTTTTGACACAATGTAACTATTAAGGGTGTCCCAATCCGATACTGGTATCGATCTGATATCAGCAAAAATTGGCTTGTATTTGAAATCTTCCAAACAAACAGATCTGCAGTGATTATCATCTAAATTTCCTCCAATAAACACAGAATGTTCGTTATTTCTTCTATTTTAGTCAAGTCATTCACAAAAAGTAAACACAGTGTTTGCAGCTACACAACAGCTAAGCACACAATAGCACACAAGCCAGACATTCGTTATAAATGTGAACAATATTGCCGTCTAATACAGTACATTTTTCACTATAATCAAGTATCAAATGATGAAGTTTATTTATTCAGGACGATGCACATTGATGAACAATCTGATTTACAGACTGTGATTATGGCGTAGTTGCTCCCAGTCGTCCCAATACATAAAAACACAATGTAACACAATTGTGTTGAAAACACACACACAAACAATAAAAACAAGGAAATTTTTCAAAGTGACGAAATAATTGTGTGTGTTGTATAAATATATGCAGCGTATTAAAAACACCCAGTAACAAACGTGTCCACATCATTCAACTTACTGCGTCGTGAATTCAACGTCATGGATTTTTGTGGCCACTTGGTGTTGCCAAAGCAATAATTACCGCTCCGCTTCAGCTTAAAGATGGCATAAATCCATTCTAGACGGGTAATAATAAATAGTTTAGTGTTTTTCATACCTACTGTCGTTTTTTGTTCAGGTCTTTCAATTCATCAAAACTTTTCTGTCGTTCCACACTACAAAATAATACAAGTGTGTATGATTCCTGCTGATATCAAATCGAATTCATATTGGTATCGGCCAATATTGGTATCAAAGAGTTGTACACCGAGTTTGAAAACAATAACAAAAATGAATGAAGACAAACGTATAAAATATTACGAACAATAAAATTACAGATATTTGTGAAAATAAACAATACTGTATATTGATACCGTGTACTGTATCGGTTTTTGTATTGACGTGCCTGCCTCTGGGTTCCATCTCGCTCATCATTATGCATACGCTTCATGTTTCATTCATTTACCAAATCTTTCCATCCATGCTGTTAGCATGCAAAGCAGCTCACCCCTTCAGCGTACCTCCCTACTGCCCCCTGCTGGGTTGGAAGTCACTCCCCCGCCCCCACGCCCAACTGTAACACACACTGAGAGGTCCAACCCTTCTAATGCAATCCACTAATAAGTTGAGTGGTGAATCACAGGCTACAGTATGGGTCGTTCATATTTAATACTGACATATGTTCCAGCATATTTCACAGGCCTTCGTAATGTTTAATTGGACGTGCGGCACCTTGTAGGGACCGACATGGATATTCTTCTGTTCCTGGGAGCTATCTGCGAGCTACAAGGTGGGCCCCTGTTGGTGTGGAGGGTTAAATTAAATTAGGTTGGTTCTTTCATCCTAAAGACTTGGACGGAGAGTATTGTCTAGTCATCAACCTCTTTATATACATATATATATATATATATATATATATATATAATAGGGGTGTGGGGAAAAATCGATTCGAATCGATTTTGTGAAATAAACGCCCGGGCTACTATTTGGTAATATATATATATATATTAGGGGTGGGCAAATTAGTGCGTTAATTATGAGTTAACTCATCAATCTATTAACGCCGACAATTATTTTATCGCACATTTGCGTATGTTGTTTACATGCTTTTATTTTGTTAACGCCTTTTCTTAACAAGATGGCGTCGCCCGGCGTCGAGGGGCTCTTGGTAAAGATGGAACATTTGGCAAAAATACCGGACAATTCTGCAAATTTCATGGCTGGCTTACAGCGTGGTCACTCCGGGATCACTTACGACCGCCAGACAATTCTGGATGTGGATAGATCGGGCCGTTTTGGACTGAATGACGCGTGCTTGCTAGACCGGCTAGCTAGCATGGGAATACTTTGCCGGCTACATCCAGCAGCCTGTGAAGCAGCGGAGTGTGTTTGTTGTCTGTCTATTTATGAATAATGCAGACGAGGAGTGTTGGCTGAGTTCTTAACGTTTACTTTCAGAGCGTGCATATCACAACATACAAAATGCCGTCATGGCGACACAACCTATACCGGGCTACCGCGCATGCTCGTCACTCCTGTTGCATGCTGGGTAGGGTAGTTCTTTTTTTCCCTGGCTCATAACATCTCAATATAGTACCATGTATATGCGTTCAGTTTATCAAAGCACCAAGCAAACAATCGGAAAATTCCCATAATATCAATTCCTAGATATGGTCATAATTATTTTAAGTGCACTATGCAGAATAAACACAACATTATTAATATTGCTACTACGGATAATTTGATCAAAAATTCCCTAAAACAGCCCACTACCTATAATATAGGTTTTTTAAACATAAGATCCCTGATAAAAAAAATGTTTCTGATGTTACCACAGAAATTGCCTGTTCAGATGTTATGATTGTGGCTCAGAGATTTGTATGTAGATTATATTTATTTTCCATAACAAACAGGATAACTTAAATACCCTGGCAGTGGTAGTAATAAGCTTAAATGTTTATATTTACATTCTTTTGAGTTGATTTTCATAAAATATGCTATTTAACTGCTACTGTTTAACAAGGACTGATTTAAATTGTGTTTGCACAACAAATGTTTTGGCGCTTTTGTTCATGTGGGAGAATATTCCAATAAAGGTGCACTACACACTACTTTTGAATTCATTATCGGGCTTTGTGTATACAATGTAGTTAATCGCGATTAATGAGAGAAATAGTGCGATTAACTTCAATTAAAATTTTTAATCGTTGCCCAGCCCTAATATATATATATATATATAGATATATATATATATATATCTATATATATATATATATATCTATATCTCCATCCATCCATCTTCTTCCGCTTATCCGAGGTCGGGTCGCGGGGGCAGCAGCCTAAGCAGGGGAGCCCAAACTTCCCTCTCCCCAGCCACTTCTTCTAGCTCTTCCTGGGGGATCCAGAGGCGTTCCCAGGCCAGCCGGGAGACATAGTCTTCCCAACGTGTCCTGGGTCTTCCCCGTGGCCTTCTACCAGTTGTACGTGCCCTAAGCACCTCCCTAGGGAGGCGTTCGGGTGGCATCCTGACCGGATGCCCGAACCACCTCATCTGGCTTCTCTCGATGTGGAGGAGCAGCGGACTTACTTTGAGCTCCTGTCGGATGGCAGAGCTTCTCACCCTATCTCTAAGGGAGAGCCCCGCCACACGGCGGAGGAAACTCATTTCGGCCGCTTGTACCCTTGATTTCCTGAAGGAACTTTCCTGACGGAATAAATAAAGTACTATCTAATCTAATTTTATCCTTTCAGTCATGACCCAAAGCTCATGACCATAGGTGAGGATGGGAATGTAGATCGACCAGTAAATTGAGAGCTTTGCCTTCCGGCTCAGCTCCTTCTTCACCCCAACGGATCGGTACAACGTCCGCATTACTGAAGACGCCGCACCGATCCGCCTGTCGATCTCACGATCCACAGTTCCCCCACTCGTGAACAAGACTCCCAGGTACTTGAACTCCTCCACTTGGGGCAGGGTCTCCTCCCAAACCCGGAGATGGCAGTCCACCGTCGCTTCAGACTCGGCTGTGAACCGATCCACTGAGACCTGAAAATCCCGGCCAGATGAAGCCATCAGGACCACATCATCTACAAAAAGCAGAGGCCTAATCCCGCGGCCACCAAACCGGAACCCCTCAACGCCTTGACTGCGCCTATAAATTCTTTCCATAAAAGTTATGAACAGAATCGGTGACAAAGGACAGCCTTGGCGGAGTCCAACCCTCATTGGAAACGTGTCCGACTTACTGCCAGCAATGCAAACCAAGCTCTGACACTGATTATACAGGCAGCGGACCGCCACAATAAGACAGTCTGATACCCTATACTCTCTGAGCACTTCACACAGGACTTCCCTAAGGACATAGTCGAATGCCTTCTCCAAGTCCACAAAGCACATGTAGACTGGTTGGGCAAACTCCCATGCACCCTCAAGAACCCTGCCAAGAGTATAGAGCTGGTCCACAGTTCCACGGCCAGGACGAAAACCACACTGTTCCTCCTGAATCCGAGGTTCAACTATCCGGCGTAGCCTCCTCTCCAGTACACCTGAATAAACCTTACCGGGAAGGCTGAGGAGTGTTATCCCACGATAGTTGGAACACACCCTCCGGTCCCCCTTCTTAAAGAAAGGGACCACCACCCCGGTCTGCCAATCCAGAGGTACCGCCCCGATGTCCACGCGATGCTGCAGAGTCTTGTCAACCAAGACAGCCCCACAGCATCCAGAGCCTTAAGGAACTCAGGGCGGATCTCATCCACCCCCGGGGCCTTGCCGCCGAAGAGCTTTTTAACTACCTCAGCAACCTCAGCCCCAGAAATAGGAGAGCCCACCACAGATTCCCCAGGCACTGCTTCCTCATAGGAAAACATGTTGGTGGGATTGAGGAGGTCTTTGAAGAATTCCCTCCACCGAGCCACAACATCCGCAGTCGAAGTCAGCAGAACACCATCCGCACCATACACGGTGTTGACAGTGCACTGCTTCCCCTTCCTGAGACGGCGTATAGTGGTCCAGAATTGCTTTGAAGCCGTCCGGAAGTCGTTGTCCATGGTTTCCCCGATCTCCTCCCATGTCCGAGTTTTTGCCTCTGCGACCGCTAAAGCTGCACACCGCTTGGCCCGTCGGTACCCGTCCACTTCCTCCGGAGTCCTATGAGCCAAAAGAACCTGATAGGACTCTTTCCTCAGCTTGACGGCATCCCTCACTGCTGGTGTCCACCAACGGGTTCTGGGATTACCGCCACAACAGGCACCAACAACCTTGCGGCCACAGCTCCAATCAGCCGCCTCGACAATAGAGGTGCTGAACATGGTCCACTCGGACTCAATGTCCCGCACCTCCCTCGTGACATGTTCAAAGTTCTTCTTGAGGTGGGAATTTAAACTCTCTCTGACAGGAGACTCTACCTGACGTTCCCAGCAGACCCTCACAATGTGCTTGGGCCTACCAGGTCTGTCCGGCATCCTCCCCCACCATCGCAGCCAACTCACCACCAGGTGGTGATCGGTAGAAAGCTCCGCCCCTCTCTTCACCCGAGTGTCCCAAACATAAGGCCGCAAATCCGATGACACAACTACAAAGTTGATCATGGAACTGCGGCCTAGGGTGTCCTGGTGCCAAGTGCACATATGGAGACCCTTATGTTTGATTATGGTGTTTGTTCTGAACAATCCGTGACGAGCACAAAAGTCCAATAACAAGAAACCACTCGGGTTTAGGTCCGGGCGGCCATTCTTCCCAATCACGCCTCTCCAGGTTTCACTGTCGTTGCCAACATGAGCGTTGAAGTACCCCAGTAGGACAAGGGAATCACCCGGGGGAGCACTTTCCAGTACTCCCTCGAGTGTACCCAAAAAGGGTGGGTACTCTGAACTTCTGTTTGGTGCGTAAGTACAAACAACAGTTTTCGATATATATATATATATATATATATATATATATATATATATATATATATATATATATATATATATATATATATATTAGGGGTGTAACGGTACGTGTATTTGTATTGATCCGTCTTGGTACGGGGTTTCGGTCCACACGGACATATTTGTCAAGATTTGGATTTGGCCGTAGATATTTTTCCCGAGGTGCAAAGCGAATGGAGTGGAAACGGCGTGAAGGTAAAGACATTTCTTTATTTTAACACTAACTAAAAACAGGAACAAACAAAAAGCGCTCACAATGGAGGTACACAACTTGGCTATGAAACAAAACTAAGAACATAAAAGAAAACACTCGCACAATGGCATGAATAACAGAAAACTTACTTGGAAAACAACAAGGGGCATGGATCATTGGCATGGAAGGCATAACAGGTGGTAGACGTGGGAAGGAAGTGATGTTGCCAGGCTGACCACCGGTTAACTGTGCCTTAAATAATACTATGGTGATTGAAAACAGGTGCATGACATGGGGACAGGTGAAAACTAATGGGTTAGCATGGAAACAAAGCAAACAAGGAAGTGCAAAAGCAGGAAACAATGTCCAAAAAACAAAACCGAACATGACTAAAACGAAACATGAACACACAGACATGACAGAGCCCCCCCGTCAAGGACAGAACCCAGATGTCCAAAAAAAACTATGATCAAGAGTCATGTGAGGGCGGGAGGGGGACATGGCGGTGGGTCGCCAGACCACGTGTCCCTGAATCCACCGGGGAAGAGTTAGTTGGCGGCGACGCGTAGTGGCCCGCTGCACCTGACGAGGTGGGCGACCCGGGAAGGGCCACATCCTTGGCCGACGAGGAGGTTGGCGCCCTTGGCGTGGCGGACGACCCCGTATTGGCCACCTCCATAGCCAACAAGGAGGTCGGGGCCCTTGGCGTGGCAGACGACCACGTAGCGGTCACCTTCGTGGCTGACGAGGAGGTCGGTGCCCTTGGCGTGGCGAACGACCACAATGCGGCCGCCTCCGTGTCCGACGAGGAGGCCGGCGCTTTTGGCGTGGCGGACGACCACGTAGCGGCCACATTCGTGGCCGACGAGGAGGCGGACGCGTCATCATCGTAGCAGACGACGGGTCTTGGCGTGGATCTTCAGGCGGCGGGTCTTAGCATGGAGCTGCTACTGGTGGCACTGGAGCTTGGCGGCATGGACCTGCTACTGGCAGCACTGGAGCTTGTCGTGGGGCAGGCAATGGTACCTGTTGTGGTGCAGGAACTGGGGCCCGGCGTGGTGCAGGAACTGGGGCCCGGCGTGGTGCAGGCACTGGAGCTTGTCGTGGTGCAGGCACTGGAGCTTGTCGTGGTGCAGGCACTGGTGCTTGTCGTGGTGCTGGCACTGGTGCTTGTCGTGGTGTTGGCACTGGTGCC
>NC_084629.1:26856831-26859331 GCF_033978795.1 Nerophis ophidion | reverse complement strand
GCCTACTGCCCTCGGTAATGGCACCATTCCCAAAGTATGTGGGCTCTATTGATAACCTCACTAACAACTTTAACGACGCCCTGCGCGAAACCATTGATAACATAGCACCGCTAAAGTTAAAAAAGGTTCCAAAAAAGCGTACCCCGTGGTTTACAGAAGAAACTAGAGCTCAGAAATTATTATGTAGAAAGCTGGAACGCAAATGGCGCACGACTAAACTTGAGGTGCACCATCAAGCATGGAGTGATGGTTTAATAACTTATAAACGCATGCTTACCTTAGCTAAAGCTAAATATTACTCAAATCTCATCCACCGCAATAAAAACGATCCCAAATTTTTATTTAGTACGGTAGCATCGCTAACCCAACAAGGGACCCCTTCCAGTAGCTCCACCCACTCAGCTGATGACTTTATGCAATTCTTTAGTAAGAAAATTGAAGTCATTATTAAGGAGATTAAAGACAATGCGTCCCAGCTACAACTGGGTTCTATTAACACTGACACGATGGTATATACGGCGGATACTGCCCTCCAAAATAGTTTCTCTCGGTTTGATGAAATAACATTAGAGGAATTGTTACAACGTGTAAATGGAATAAAACAAACATGTTTACTTGACCCTCTTCCTGGGAAACTGATCAAGGAGCTCTTTGTATTATTAGGTCCATCAGTGCTAAATATTATAAACTTATCACTTTCCTCGGGCACTGTTCCCCTAGCATTCAAAAAAGCGGTTATTCATCCTCTTCTTAAAAGACCTAACCTCGATCCTGACGTCATGGTAATCTACCGACTGGTGTCTCACCTTCCATTTATTTCAAAAATCCTCGAAAAAATTGTTGCGGAGCAGTTAAATGAACATTTAGCGTCTAACAATCTATGTGAAACCTTTCAATCCGGTTTCAGGGCAAATCACTCTACGGAGACAGCCCTCGCAAAAATGACTAATGATCTATTGCCAACGATGGATTCTGATGCGTCATCTATGCTGCTGCTCCTCGATATTAGCGCTGCTTTCGATACCGTCGATCATAATATTTTATTAGAACGTATCAAAACACGAATTGGTATGTCAGACTTAGCCCTGTCTTGGTTTAACTCTTATCTTACTGATAGGATGCAGTGTGTCTCCCATAACAATGTGACCTCGGACTACGTTAAGGTAACGTGTGGAGTTCCCCAGGGTTCGGTCCTTGGCCCTGCACTCTTCAGCATCTACATGCTGCCGCTAGGGGACATCATGCGCAAATACGGTGTTAGCTTTCACTGTTATGCTGATGACACCCAACTCTACATGCCCCTAAAGCTGACCAACACGCCGGATTGTAGTCAGCTGGAGGCGTGTCTTAATGAAATTAAACAATGGATGTCCGCTAACTTTTTGCAACTCAACGCCAAAAAAACGGAAATGCTGATTATCTGTCCTGCTAGACACCGACCTCTATTTAATAATACAACTCTAACATTTGACAACCAAACAATTAAACAAGGCGACACGGTAAAGAATCTGGGTATTATCTTCGACCCAACTCTCTCCTTTGAGTCACACATTAAAAGCGTTACTAAAACGGCCTTCCTTTATCTCCGTAATATTGCTAAAATTCGCTCCATTCTGTCCACTAAAGACGCTGAGATCATTATCCATGCCTTTGTTACGTCTCGCCTCGACTACTGTAACGTATTATTTTCGGGTCTCCCCATGTCTAGCATTAAAAGATTACAGTTGGTACAAAATGTGGCTGCTAGACTTTTGACAAGAACAAGAAAGTTTGATCACATTACGCCTGTACTGGCTCACCTGCACTGGCTTCCTGTGCACTTAAGATGTGACTTTAAGGTTTTACTACTTACGTATAAAATACTACACGGTCTAGCTCCATCCTATCTTGCCGATTGTATTGTACCATATGTCCCGGCAAGAAATCTGCGTTCAAAGGACTCCGGCTTATTAGTGATTCCCAAAGCCCAAAAAAAGTCTGCGGGCTATAGAGCTTTTTCACTGTGGGCTCCAGTACTCTGGAATGCCCTCCCGGTAACAGTTCGAGATGCCACCTCAGTAGAAGCATTTAAGTCTCACCTTAAAACTCATTTGTATACTCTAGCCTTTAAATAGACTCCCTTTTTAGACCAGTTGATCTGCCGTTTCTTTTTTTTTTTCTCCTATATCCCACTCTCCCTTGTGGAGGGGGTCCGGTCCGATCCAGTGGCCATGTACTGCTTGCCTGTGTATCGGCTGGGGACATCTCTGCGCTGCTGATCCGCCTCCGTTTGGCATGTTTTCCTGCTGGCTCCGCTGTGAACGGGACTCTCGCTGCTGTGTCGGATCCGCTTTGGACTGGCATCTCGCGACTGTGTGGATCCATTATGGATTGAACTTTCACAGTATCATGTTAGACCCGCTCGACATCCATTGCTTTCCTCCTCTCCAAGGTTCTCATAGTCATCATTGTCACCGATGTCCCACTGGATCATCATTGTCACCGAGTTTTCCTTGCCCTT
>NC_084629.1:26821831-26854331 GCF_033978795.1 Nerophis ophidion | reverse complement strand
ATTGCCTATCCGCGCATCTCTAATATATATATATATATATGTCTTGATTGGATTATCCAGAGAATAGTGCTCGATACCGTGGAAGAGCGCAATATGTATGTGTGGGAAAAATCACAAGACTACTTCATCTCTACAGAACTGTTTCATGAGGGGTTCCCTCAATCATCAGGAGATCGTCTCCTGATGATTGAGGGAACCCCTCATGAAACAGTTCTGTAGAGATGAAGTAGTCTTGTGATTTTTTCCCACACACATATATATATATATATATATATATATATATATATATATATATATATATATATATATATATATGTATATGTATATATGTATATATATATATATATATATATATATATATATATATATATATATGTGTATATGTGTATATATATATATATATATATATGGTTAGTTAGTTTTTGCAGAGATGTCCCCATAACATTTTGGTAAGAATCCACACATTTATATATAAACAAGTTATCGATGGGTTTGATCAGAAGGGGCTGGCATGGACTTCATTTATAAGTAAAGGTAAGACCATAATAATGTTTTTTTTTTTTTATTAAATGTGTTGTTCATGATGGTATCCTTACATCACACTCAAACATTTACTGCATGCCTTTGGTAAGCGCCGGAGTGAGAAGAGGTTTTAAATTAAATAGCGCCCCGGCGGCAATTCAAGGAAATATGGTATGTGTGTGTATGTATGTATGTATGTATATATATATATATAAAGGGAATAAGCGGTAGAAAATGGATGGATGGATATATATATATATATATATATATGTATATATATATATATATGTATATATATATATGTATATGTATATGTATAATTCAATTTATTTACTTATTTTGCCCAAAAAAGATACTATACAACCTGTCAGATAGGACAACTTTTTTAGTAGTAGTAGTGCAGTAACATGGAGGTAAAAGGTGTTTTAATGTCCTCCTCCATTATAGTTAGTGGTTACGTTGCCAGACCCAACCTCCATATATGGCAAAAACCGAACATGCACTCACTTCTCCTGCAGTGTTGTGTTGGAAGCAATTGTCGCTGTCCACCCGTACTCATATCCTAATGATCTGGCAGAAGCCACGTTGCAGGATGTACTGGCTCCTGTGTGAAAGGAGCATATAAATGATGTGGAATGCAAATAGTGATGCGTTCAATGTCCATCCATCCATCCATTTTCTACCGCTTATTCCCTTTTGGGGTTAATGTCTTCACCGTAAAACAAACACACAGGCACATTCCGTCTCGACCTTGCTCCTTCTTCTCTGCGGGCTCCTTAACAGCCCCTCGTCCCACTCCTCCGCTTGTTCTTGTTTTTCCGTCCGAAATTCCTCCTGACTGCTGGGCCTAATTAGCGGCTCCTCGCTGACCCGCGCCGGGCGAAGGCCTCGTCGGAACACTGATTCAACATGAGCCCCTGCACAGGCCGCAGCCTCACACTAATGAATACTAATGAACGATTAGCACTGCAGGGACCGCATGTCAGCGCCGGACCAGTGCAGAGGTGCACGAGATGACCAATATGCAAACGTACCACCCCCAAGTTGGAGGTAACCAAGAAGGCGTGAAGGTTAAACAACAGCTTGTTGTCGTAACCTTCAATTTCGTACTCCAATGCTGTAAACATAACGCTTCTGAGGAACCAAGAGGCTGCATTGGAATATAATCATGTCTGAATAAATATTTATTATGCATTAATAATGAAAAAGGAAAAAAAATACCTTAGCAAACGATGTCATCATTTTATATACATACGACTATTATGTACATACTTTACACATTAAAAAAAAGTTGCAAGTGGGAGAGTGGCCGTGCGCTACCCGAGGGTGCCTGGTTCAATCCCAACCTAGTACCAACCTAGTCACGTCCGTTGTGTCCTGAGCAAGACACTTCACCCTTGCTCCTGATGGGTGCTGGTTTGCGCCTTGCATGGCAGCTCCCTCCATCAGTGTGTGAATGTGTGTGTGAATGGGTAAATGTGGAAGTAGTGTCAAAGCGCTTTGAGTACCTTGAAGGCAGAAAAGCGCTATACAAGTACAACCCATTTATCATTTAAGTTGAATTTTTCTTGAAATGTTGTATTGTTGTTACTTATATTATTTTCATTATTTTTGAATTTTAAAATAAATATTTTACCTGTATAAACCACCACCAATAGATAAAAAAATAATAATAATATTGTAAAACATTGTACTGCAGTATTTTCTAGAATGATTTTAAATCTATTCATACAGTTACTTTTTATTTTTTTTTTTTCATGAAAGTAAACTTAGAACATTTATATTGGAACAAATATATATGTTGTATGTATATTTAACATTTTTGTTTGTAATATTTATACCTTAGAACTTTTTAGAAATATTGTTTAAATACTCTCAGCATAGTATTGACATATAGTTGTAAATATAATCATTATTTTTGGGATATTTTTATATTATAATAAGTTTATAATAGAAATTATAGATAATACCAAAAGCCTTCAGAAATAAAACATATAAATACAATCTTTATTTATATTCAATTTAAATATGCTTTACCTTTATAAACCAACATATGTTTTGAAAACTGTACCAAAAACTGCCTAGAGTAATACAAAAATAAATATAATTTTAATTTGTATGTATGTGTTTGTACACATATATATATATATATATATATATATAGAGAGAGAGAGAGAGAGAGATTTACAGTATATATATACATACATATATATATATATATATATATATATATATAATATTTACAGTACAGGCCAAAAGTTTGGACACACCTTCTCATTCCCAACATAACTGATGGTCCCATTCCCATTGGTCCCATTGATAAAGCGAGAAATTCCACTAATCAACTCTAAAACGGCACACCTGTGAAGTGTAAACCATTTTAGGTGACTACCGATTGATGCTTATGGAGAGCATGCCGAAAGTGTGCAAAGCAGTAATCAGAGCAAAGGGTGGGTATTTTGAAAAAACTAGAATACAAAACATGTTTTCAGTTATTTCAATTTTTTCTGTTAAGTACAAAACTCCACATGTGTTCATTCTTAGTTTTAGTTTGACAAACTACACTGTAAATAGTCATGAAAAAAAAGACAACGCATTGAATGAGGTGTGTCCAAACTTTTGGCCTGTACTATATATATATGTTTGTACATATGTGTGTGTGTGTATAAATATAAATATATATATATATATATATATATATATATATAATATAATATAATATAAACTTTTTTTATATATATAAACATACACATCAGCCCCCATGGCACATTTTTTCCTCTCAGTGTGGCCCCAGTGTCACAATATATGCTTAGGTCTACTCTAGTGTCGACTTTCAAGTATGTGCGGTATATAATGAGCAAAACATCAACACTGTTTTCCAACTTTTGCTATGACCCTGCGCCTTTTGAGAACATTTACGTTTACCATTCGTAAAATCGCCACTTGTTTTAATGTTATTGACCAAAAACACCTTACTCAAAAATAACATACTTAAATTGTGTCTTCACAGCATAGGTCAGTTAGGGTGGCATGTTTCGTCCTCCTTTTTTGTATCTTTGATCAGCCTTTTTGAATTATTATGTGAAAAATACTATGACTAATGAATCATATTCGGTACTATACAGCCTCTAAAAAGTACCTGTCTACCATCCCCCCGGCCCCCTGTCGTCGTCACATCATGACATTGCTGGTTTTACGAGCATAGGAGCATGTTCGGCAGCACACACACAAAGAGTACTTACAAGCAGACACAGTGTGTAGACAGAAAAGGGAGAACGGACGCAATTTGGCTTAAAAACTGTTGATAAAGGTGAAATTATAACACTGGAGCACCCTCAAGAAGAGGTGATTTAAGACATGGCTAGCTCGCTGGCGGCTAACATCCATCCGCAGTCTGCAGTGTTTTTAAATCACTAATCCTCGCCTCCATGGCGACAAATCAAATAAGTTTCTAGCATGTAGCATTATCACTGGAGGACGAGGAATAGCTAAACATGCTTCACTACATACTAATGACGCTGTTCTTGAATGTAAACAAGCGCCATACGTGGATCAACACTTGACATCCCCTGTAATGATATTAAATACAAGAGTGCATCTAATCGATATTTTTTAGCATCACAAAATCTTTTTTTTTAATGTATATTATAATTATAAACTCAGGAAATATCTCCATGGACACATGAGGACTTTGAATATGACCAGTATATGATCCTGTAACTACTTAATATCGGATCGATACCTAAATTTGTGGTATCATCCAAAACTAACGTAACGTGTCCAACAAGAGAAGAATAAGTGATTATTACATTTGAACAGAAGTGTAGATAGAACATGTTAAAGGAGAAAGTAAGCACATATTAACAGTAAACGAACAAGTAGATGGATAATTAATTTTCTACCACTTGTCCTTAATAATTTTGAAAAAATAATAGGTAGATAAATGACACAATATGTTACTGCATATGTCAGCAGACTAAATTAGGAGCCTTTGTTTGCTTACTTACTACTAAGAGACAAGTTGTCTTGTATGTTTACCATTTTATTTAAGGACAACATTACAATAATAAACATATGTTTAAAGTACTCTAAGATTTTTTGTTAAAATAAAGCCATAAATGACATTTTTTGGTGGTCCCCTTTATTTATAAAAGTATCGAAAAGTATCAAAATAAATGTTGGTACCTGTACCAAAATATTGGTATGGGGACGACACTAAGATGAACTATATTGAAGTGAACGAGTGAGGTATTTGTGCGTTGATTATGATTTCAAATGAAGAGATGGTAATGAAACGTTGAATTAGGGATGTAAATCCTGACACTTTGGCAGCAGGGAACGGCGGGAAGAGGCTTGCCGGTAAGGGACAGCGGGTCTCCAAGGTCTGGATTATTCTTAGCGTCTACCAATTAACACCGTGTCTCTTCTTTTATGTTCACTTCAATTAGGAGCCTTTACCATTTTTTAATTCTTTTCTTCTCACTAGTTAGAGAGTGTCAGGGAGGCTGATCAAAGGCGGCCCGCGCACCATAGGTAACGCTGCTTTGCATAAAGAAAATCTGCATACTTATTTTTCTTTTTGCATGCATGCATGCATCTATTACGGCGAGGAGCGCAGTAGGCAAACAACCGCTGCAGGAAACGCTTCTGACATTTGGGTATAGCGACGCCAGGTGCATGTGGTAGGAGCAAATGTAAGGCATGTGCTTTCTAAGAGCCAATCAGCAAAGAGAGGGATCACAGTTTGGGGTCGATGATGATAACCATAAAGCCACAATGGGAACGAACTGCCAGAAACTAGGATGGATACTGTTCACATTTGAACCGATAATAACCGATAAATAGAATCATTTTCATTTTTTAATAAAAGTACAATTAGAAAATATGTAATGCAACAAGAAATATATTTTTGTATGTATATTTATCTTTTTTTTCCTATCATTTCTGCTTTAGTAAACTTATAATATGTTTAAATACTATCAGAATACTATTGACATAATTGTAAAAATAATCATTGTTTTTGGATACTTTTTACTATATTAAATTTGCGATTCAATATAATACTTTAGACCAAAAACTAAGTATTAAAAATTATAAGTATACAATCTTCATTTTTATATAATTTAAATATTTATTGCCTTTATAAACCAACATGCTATATTTTAAATACAATAAGTACCACAATTTCATATCCAAAAAATGCTCAGATTTCAACATCTACGGTCCATAATATCATCAAAACGTTCAGAGAATCTGGAAAATATCACTCCACCTAAGCGGCATGGTCGGAAACCATCATTGAATGACCATGACCTTCGATCCCTCAGACGGCACGGTATCAAAACCGACATCAATCTCTAAAGGATATCACGACATGGGCTCAGGAACCCTTCAGAAAACCACTGTCACTAAATACAGTTGGTCACTACATCTGTAAGTGCAAGTTAAAGCTCTACTATGCAAAGCGAAAGCCATTTATCAACAACATCCAGAAACCCCGCCGGCTTCTCTGGGCCCGAGATCATCTAAGATGGACTGATTCAAAGTGGAAAAGTGTTCTGTGGGCTGATGAGTCCACATTTAAAATTATTTTTGGAAATATTAGACATTGTGTCATCCGGACCAAAGGGGAAGCGAACCATCCGTCTGTGATGGTATGGGGGTGCATTAGTGCCCAAGGCATGGTTAACTTACACATCTGTGAAGGCACCATTAATGCTGAAAGGTAGATACAGGTTTTAGAACAACATATGCTACCATCTAAGGGCCATCTTTTTCATGGACGCCCCTGCTTATTTCAGCAAGACAATGCCAAGCCACATTCAGCATGTGTTACAACAGCGTGGCTTCGTAAAAAAAGAACACCCGCCTTCCGTCCGAATGCAGCTGAGATAGGCTCCAGCGACCACCCGTGACCCCAAAAGAGACAAGCGGTAGGAAAATGGATGGCTATATATGATGCCTTAATCTCTATTTTTACATTTTGGGACGGCATTGCATAGTGGGTAGAGCGGCCGTGCCAGAAACTTGAGGGTTGCAGGTTCGCTCCCCGTCTCTTGACATCCAAGTTCCTGCCGTTGTGTCCTTGGGCAGGACACTTCACCCCTACCCCGGTGCCACTCACACTGGTGAATGAATGATACGCGATGGTTGGAGGGGCCGCAGGCGCAAACTGGCAGCCACGTTTCCGTCAGTCTACCCAGGGCAGCTGTGGCTATAAAAGTAGCTTACCACCACCAGGTGTGAATGAATGATGGGTTCTCACTTCTCTGTGAAGTGCTTTGAGTGTCTAGAAAAGCATTGTATAAATGTAATCCATTATTATTATTATTGTTATTAATATTATTATTATTATTATTACATTTTGATCGGGGGAGTCATTAAGAGTTTGAGCAGAAATATGTCGCATAGGAATTATCTATACACATTAACAGCATGCTGTGTCGCATGAATGGTTTTTGAATTAATATCTTTGTGACATGAAAAAAAAACAAGAAATGTAAAAAAAAACGACCTTGTGTTTACTTTTTGATATTAAAATAAAACACAAAATGAAGATAAGTTCTAATAAACACGGTTTGTTCTTTTCCTGGTTCAGTAGAACAGTTTGGCCAACAAAAATAAACTGGAGTGATACCTCTCACATTGAATACACAATCTTCACAGCCTTCTTTCAGTTCGGTGAGATGACAAAACATTTGAACTCGTATTGATGTTATTTGAACACTGATACAGTTTGCAGTTAAATAAAGGAGTGAACATCCCAGTAAGCAAAGTAAAAACTTTATAATCATATTGTGATAACGTTCACAACACATCGCCTGCTGCAAAACATCAAATGGTTTTCTCCTTGACTGTATACTTCTAGTGTGGGGACAAGTGTCTCCAATATTGTCCACACCTGTCTCCATCCAAACACAGCAGTGCACTCATAAACACACGGCGAGAAGCGAGGGAAAATGACATTAAACCAAGCTCTTGGCTGTGTTTACTCTGAGGGGGAATCTCTGCAGCAAAGTCCGTGTAGTTCAGGGGTCAGCAATGCGGTGCCCACGGGCACCGGGTAGCCCGTTAGGATCAGATGAGTCACCCGCTGGCCTGTTCTAAAAATAGCTCAAATAGCAGCACTTACACGTGAGCTGCCTCTATTTTTTTTAAATTGTATTTATTTACTAGGAAGCTGGTCTCGCTTTGCTCGACATTTTTAATTCTAAGAGAGACAAAACTCAAATAGAATTTGAAAATCCAAGAAAATATTCTAGAGACTTGGTCTTCACTTGTTTAAATGAATTCATTTATTTTTTTACTTTGCTTCTTATAACTTTCAGAAAGACAATTTTAGAGAAAAAAATACAACCTTAAAAATGATTTTAGGATTTTTAGACACATACTTTTTTACCTTTTAAATTCTTTCCTATTCTTTCCTGACAATTTTAATCAATGTTTAAGTATTTTTTTTTTTTTTTTGTAAAGAATAATAAATGCATTTTAATTCAATTCTTCATTTTAGCTTCTGTTTTTTCGACCAATAATATTTGTGAAATAATTTTTCAAACTTATTATAATTAAAATTCAAAAAAAATATTCTGGAAAATCTATACAATCAAATTTAAATCTTATTTCAAATTCTTTTGAATTTCTTTTAAAAAAGTTTGTTCTGGAAAATCTAGAAGAAATAATGATTTGTCTTTGTTAGAAATATAGCTTGGTCCACTTTGTTACATATTCTAACAAAGTGCAGATTTGATTTTTACCTATTTAAAACATGTCATCAAAATTCTAAAATTATTCTTAACCAGGAAAAATTACTAATGATGTTCCATAAATTCTTTTTTTAAATTTTTTCAAAAAGATCCGAATTAGCTAGTTTTTCGCTTCATTTTTTTTGGTTGAATTTTTAATTTTAAAGAGTCGAAATTGAAGATTAACTATGTTTCAAAATGTCATTTACATTTTTTTCGTCTTTTCTCTTCTTTTTTACCGTTCAATTTTGTGTTTTTTACATCTTTTATTCTCTACAAAAAACCTTCCGTAAAAGGAAAAAAATGTACGACGGAATGACAGACAGAAATACCCATTTATCCATCCCTCCATCCATTTTCTACCGCTTATTCCCTTTCGGGGTCGCGGGGGGCGCTGGCGCCTATCTCAGCTACAATCGGGCGGAAGGCAGGGTACACCCTGGACAAGTCGCCACCTCATCGCAGGGCCAACACAGATAGACAGACAACATTCACACTCACATTCACACACTAGGGCCAATTTAGTGTTGCCAATCAACCTATCCCCAGGTGCATGTCTTTGGAAGTGGGAGGAAGCCGGAGTACCCGGAGGGAACCCACGCATTCACGGGGAGAACATGCAAACTCCACACAGAAAGATCCCGAGCCTGGATTTGAACCCAGGACTGCAGGACCTTCGTATTGTGAGGCAGACGCACTAACCCCTCTGCCACCGTGAAGCCCATTTATATATATATATATATATATATATATATTAAAGGTAAATTGAGCAAATTGGCTATTTCTGGCAATTTATTTAAGTGTGTATCAAACTGGTAGCCCTTCGCATTAATCAGTACCCAAGAAGTAGCTCTTGGTTTCAAAAAGGTTGGTGACCCCTGGTGTAGTTAGTCCGCCATGATTATCAAGCCAAACGACGCTATTGCGTATGCGTCTGACGTCCTGTTGCGTAAATGCATTAATAAATTACGTTTTTCGGTAATCAAAAAATTAGACGGTATTACTAACCGTCTGGAATTTTATCGCGAATCATCATCATACCGTTTACTGTTACATCCTTCGTCCGTTAATAAAAAGTCAAGTGCAGTCGCGGCATGTTCTTGCCGCAGATGCTGGTCAGTTTTTAAGTGCATTACGGCAAATGACGAAGGCGGTCACGGCTTTTCCCGCTGTTGCCGTGGTTAAATTTGAGCCCTACATTAACTTGCACTCTATACATCATGGGTGTCAAACTCTGGCCAGTGGGCCAAATTTGGCCCACCGTGTAATTTCATTTGGCCCTTGAGGCAATATCAATTTAACATTCGAGCTGGCCTGCCGGTATTATACACCGCAAATTCTCATACTTGCCAACCCTCCCCATTTTCCCGGGAGACTCCCGAAGTTCAGTGGCCCTCCTGAAAATCTCCCGAGCCATCCATTTTCCCCGATTTCTCCTGATTTCCACCCGGACAACAATATTGGGGGCGGGCCTTAAAGGCACTGCCTTTAACGTCCTCCACAACCTGTCGTCCACGTCCGCTTTTCCTCCATACAAACAGCGTGCCGGCCCAGTCACATAATATATGCGTTTTTTACACACAGACACAAGTAAATGCAAGGCATACTTGGTCAACAGCCGAGGGTGTCCGTATAAACAACTTTAACACTGTTACAAATATGCACCACACTGTGAACCCTTACCAAACAAGAATGACAAACACATTTCAGGAGAACATCCAAAACACAAGATAAACACAACAGAACAAATAACCATAACCCCTTGCAGCACTAACTCTTCCGGGACGCAACAATATACACCCCCCTACCCCGCCCCCCTCAACCCCCCATGCACTTTCTCTTGCCACTTCAAGGCTTGAATGTTTGATTCATTCCTTATTATTTTATTTTCAAATCAATTATTAGCCTGTTGAAAAAGTTTCTTTCGATAATTACCTCAGAAGGCTGCAAATACAAAAGAGGCATTGAATTTTTATATCAATTTTATTTGATATTCCATTGATATTTTTTTATTATTATTATTGGAAACTTGATTTTGCATGTCACTTTAAAGTTATATAATCCTTGATTGTTCAATATTCAATGCAAAACTTGTTTGGGTCCCTATTAAAAGGTTCATTTGTTCAACCTTGGCCCGCGAGTTTGTTCAGTTTTAAATTTTGGCCCACTCTGTATTTGAGTTGGACACCCATGCTATACATCATGCACTTTGACTCCTCCCCCTTGGGACTGCGGATGAAAATGAGCTACGAAGCTACAGTCTGGTTCAAGCATCTCTGCTTCATGCATAATGTAATTCTACATTGTACTGATGGATAAATAAATGAAAAGAAATGAAGCTAGTTTGGATGGGTCCGCTCTCGGTGCTGCTGGAGTGATCGTCGAGTGCCGAGGCGCGACAAGTCCTGACATCACACGCAACCCAAGTACGGTTACATGGCGCCGTTGGATTCTTGGATGGAACTGCCGCGTAGCGTATCAAATGAATGCTAACAAGCAGATGCTAAGGTAAAAATGCCCTTCTGTATTCCAGAAGTACCCATAAGACGCCACTGGGGGACAGTATCGCTCTGCACATGCCTTCATGTTACATCCGTGTGTCTGCCAGGCACCCTCCATATGAGTGAGTGGTTTTACTTTTGTCGTACAGGCTTAGCTTCTTTTTACACTTGTATGACATAGCCTGTAAAGTAATACAGGTTTGATGATGCTGATGACGTTTAAAACGGATTTATTATTGGTTCCATTGTATCCATCCTGTCCTCAGTCTCCTCTTGGATGACATTTGAGGACACAGAAAAAGATAGCTTGCGCTGTTGTTGCCGTATTGTACTCCTCAGTCTCCATTTTGCTGCATCCATCCCATTTTCTTGCGGACCTCAGTCTGCTCTTGGATAAAATGTGGACCTCAGTCTGCTCTTGGATAAAATTGGAACATGCTATTACTTGCTACTCCGCCATACATCTTTAGAATGCAATATTATACTTCAAAGTCTCCACATTTGTTGCAGTTTTTCTTGTGGCCCTCCGTCTCCGCTTTGACAACATTTGAGGGCACATGAAGTTAGCTTATACCTTATTATTGTTATATTATGTTCCACAGTCTCCTCTTGGACAAAATGTTATGATACATAAAGTTTGCTTACTCTGTTTCTACAATATTACAATCCTCAGTCTCCACTTTGCTGCACGTCGCCCGTTTTCCTTTTTCCCTAAGTCTACTCCTGGACAAAATTTGAGGTCATATAACATTAGGTTACTCTGTCTCCACTTTGCTGCAGTTTACATGTTGCCCTCAGTCTCTTCTTGGACACAATTTGAGGACACATGACATTAGCTTACCGTGTTGTTGCCAAATTGTACTCCACAATTCAGGGGTGGCATGGCGTAGTGGGTAGAGCGGCCGTGCCAGAAACCTGAGGGTTGCAGCTACTATGGACATCAAAGTAGCTGCCGTTGTGTCCTTGGGCAGGACACTTCACCCTTTGCCCCCGGTGCTGCTCACACTGGTGAATGAATGATGAATGAATGATGGGTGGTGGTCGGAGGGGCCGTAGGCGCAAACTGGCAGCCACGCTTCCGTCAGTCTACCCCAGGGCAGCTGTGGCTACAGATGTAGCTTACCACCACCAGGTGTGAAAGAATGATGGGTTCCCACTTCTCTGTGAGCGCGTTGAGTATATAACAATAGAAAAGCGCGATATAAATCTAATCCATTATTATTATTATTATTATTATTATCTCCACTTTGCTGCGGTTTTCTTGTTACCCTCAGTCTCCTGTTGGATAAAATGGGACGACGCACATTATTGGTAGCTTCACAGCTGCTTACAGGACACAATGTTCCTGTGCCTAAGCCGTGGACGCTGCAGTATTTTACTTCTCAGTCTCCGCTTTGCCGTAGCCCTACTGTTTTCTTGAGACCCTCAGTGTCCTCTGGGTTAAAAAAAATTACAACGCATGGCAACATCCACTTATCCTCTTTCTGTGTCTTAGCTTTGGTCCTCAGTCGCCACTTTGCTGCAGCTCTACCGTTTTGTTTTGTTTTTGCCCTCAGTCTCCTCCAGGACACATATTAGCTTACCTTGTTCTTGCCAAATTATACTTCACTGTCTTCACTTTACTACAATTCTCCTGTTTTCTTTTTGCCCTCAGTCTTCTCCAGGACACATAACTTTAGCTTACCCTGTTCTTGCCATATTATACTCTACTGTCTCTATTTTTCCACAAATCTCCTGTTTTCTTGTTGCCCTCAATCTTCTCCAGGACACATAATGTTAGCTTACCCTGTTCTTGCCATATTATACCTCAGTTTCCACTTTTCTACAACTCTCCTGTTTTGTTTTTGCCCCCAGTCTCCTCCAGGACACATAACATTAACTTACCCAGTTCTTGCCATATTAAACCTCACTGTATACACTGTTCTACAATTCTCCTGTTTTCTTTTTGCCCTCAGTCTCCTTCAAGACATATAACATTAGCTTACCCAGTTCTTGCCATATTATACCTCACTGTATACACTGTTCTACAATTCTTCTGTTTTCGTTTTGTCCTCAGTCTCCTCCTGGACACATACCATTAGCTTACCCTGTTTTGCCATATTAGACCTCACTGTCTCCACTTTTCTACAGTTCTCCTGTTTTCTTTTTGCCCCCAGTCTCCTCCAGGACACATAACATTAGCTTACCCAGTTCTTGCCATATTAAACCTCACTGTATACACTGTTCTACAATTCTCCTGTTTTCTTTTTGCCCTCAGTCTCCTTCAAGACATATAACATTAGCTTACCCAGTTCTTGCCATATTAAACCTCACTGTATACACTGTTCTACAATTCTTCTGTTTTCGTTTTGTCTTCAGTCTCCTCCTGGACACATACCATTAGCTTACCCTGTTTTTGCCATATTAGACCTCACTGTCTCCACTTTTCTACAGTTCTCCTGTTTTCTTTTTGCCCCCAGTCTCTTCCAGGACACATACCATTAACTTACCCTGTTCTTGCCATATTAGACCTCACTGTCTCCACTTTTCTACAATTCTCCTGTTTTCTTTTTGCCCTCAGTCTCCTCCAGGACACATAACATTAGCTTACCTTGTTATTGCCATACTAAACCTCACTGTCTCCACTTTTCTATAATCCTCCTGTTTTCTTTTTGCCCTCAGTCTTCTCCAGGATGAATAGCGTTAGCTTATCCTGTTCTTGCCATATTATACCTCAGTTTCCACTTTTCTACAACTCTCCTGTTTTCTTTTTGCCCTCAGTCTCCTCCAGGACACATAACGTTAGCTTACTGTGTTCTTACCATATTATACTTCACTGTCTCCACTTTTCTACAATTCTCCTGTTTTTTTACTGCCCTCATTCTCCTGTTGGATAAAAATCCTTCCCTGCTGTTGTTTCAAGCCGAGAGGCGCAATTGTGTTATCATTATCTGACAAATGAGGGAAATAGGGCACAGTTGCGCACGTAAACATGTTTGACACTGCCGGCCACACACAATAAATCAATGAGCAAATGAACTGAGCGGCGATGAGCGATACAGTCGCGGTTCTATTGATGTTGCAAAACCGCCGACACCACCCAGGCGCTCATTCTGCCCGTATCGAACCCTCTTTCAGGCCGGGGCGCTGACATGGTAATAAAAGGCCGACACAAACCGACAGCCCGGGGCAATAAGAAGAAAGCGAGTCCTTCTAAGTGGTCTTTGCATGAAAGGACAGTGGGAAAGCTTCTCTAATGACGAGGAATTACTCAATGACTCCAAGCGGTAGGGAATGAACGGATGGATGCACGGATGGATGGATGCATGTGTTTTTACTGTTTGTTTTCCAAATGTGTCACTGGAGCTGAGGCCTCCAAACAAGCCGGCGGATGTGTTGACATGTATATATCGTGTTTGACACCGCACAGATTTAGAAGTAAGTCTTCTTAAAACGCCGCTGCACTCTCACCCCAGCGAGGAGCTGACAGTGCATTTGATGCCTTCTTTTCTTGACTTTTTAATAATCACGAAGAAGAGAGAGGAATTAAAGGTTAGGCACATTCAAAACATCAAAACTTAAAAGTGAGGTGCTGCGTGTGCGTGTGCGCGCGTGCGCAAACGTCTCAAGGCATTATGAGGAGCTGCAAAGACGCTGAGCTGGCACTGCTGTCTGCAGGGTGCACACGGCACACACTGACATCTGGCGGTCAGATGGGGCACTGCATGTGTAGCTTGCAATGCAATGGCAGCATATTATAGGTAGAAAATATGAGAACAAAACGACTAAAATCGACAAATTGTCCGTAGATTGTATGTACAATCAGAATTTTACCGAACACTTCAAATACGTGCATTCATCAAAGAAACAATGGTAAAATTATTTAACAAAATAATGATGGGTTTTTTTGACACACTACATAATGTTTGAAAACAATCAGTAATTAAACTAATCTGTTAAAAAACATAGTTTTTCTCGGTATCTTAAAACAAATATTCAAATAAATGATGGGAATGGAATTTATCTCTTGTAGGGTCAAAGTGTGGCCACCATAAGCCTTTATCAGCTGTCGTGGCGATGTTTTATGTCACATTTGAACATTTATGGTATTTAGTCAACACAAGCATGTGTCCAGAATTTAAATAGCAATAATAATAATGATGATGATAATTAACAAGAATATAATAATAATAATAATAATAATAATAATAATAATAATAATAATAATTATTATTATTATAATAATAAACAAGAATACCATAATGATAATAATAATAATAATAATGATAATAATTAACAAGAACATCATCTGTGTTGGCTCTGCGATGAGGTGGCGACTTGTCCAGGTTGTACCCCGCCTACCGCCCGAATGCAGCTGAGATAGGCTCCAGCGACCCCAAAAGGGGTCGCTGGAGCCTAGGAAATGGATGGATGGATCATCATAATAATAATAATATTCATATTTACGATAATAATAATAATTACGATCATAATTAACAATAACATCATCATAATAATTATTATTTTAATGATAATAATAATAATAATTACAACAATAATTAACAACATTATTATAACAGTAACAATAATAATAATGATAATAATAATAATAATAAAAATATTAATGATAATAATTAACAACAACATCATCATGATAATAATAATAATGATGATTATTATAATTACGATAGTCATTAACAAGAACCTTATCATAATAATAATAATAACAATAATAATAACAATAATAAGAATGGTAATAATTACTAATAACATCATAATAATAACAACAATAATAATAATGATGATGATGATAATAATGAACAAGAATATCATAATAATAATAACAATAATAATGATATAAGAAAAATTATAATATTTAACTAGAACATCATTATAATAATAACAATAATAACAATGATAATAATAATAATGATGATGTAAATAATGAACAATAATTACAATGATGATAACTATGATGATAATTAACAAGAGCATCATATTAATAACAATAATAATAATGATATCAATAATACAAATAATCAACAAGAATAACATAAGAATAATAATAACAATAATAATAATGATAATAATTACCAAGAATATCATAATAATAATAATAAATGGAATTAATCTCTTGTAGGGTCAAAGTGTGACCACCATAAGCCTTTATTAGTTGAAGTGTCAATGTTTTATGTCACATTTGAACATTTATGGTCATTAGTCAACCCAAGTATGTGTCTAGAGTGTAAATAATAATATTGCTAATAATAATGCTAATAACAACAATAGAAATACTGAATACACTAATATTTTGATTACATTGCTGGGTTTACGAGCAGAGGAGCATGTTCGGCAGTGCACACACACAGAATACTTACAAGCAGACACAGTGTGTAGACAGAAAAGGGAGAACGGACGTATTTTGGCTTAAAAACTAATGACAAAGGTGAAGCTATAACACTGAAACGCCCTCAGGAAGAGGTGCTTTAAGACATGACTAGCTAGCTAGTGGTTAATGTCCATCCACAATCTGCAGTGTTTTAGCTACTTCTAAATCACTAATCTTTGTGTCCATGGCGACAAATAAAATATTTTTTTTACAAGTATCATTATCACTGCAGGACAAGGAATAGCTAAACATGCTTCACTACACACCGTAGCTCACCAGCGTCACAATGTAAACAAATGCCATGGGTGGATCTACACCTGTCATCCACTGTATTGATACCAAGTACAGGAGCGTATCTACTCAATAGAAAATCTTTTTTCCGTTTTAAAATTCCTATTATGTATAGAAACTCAAGAAATATGGGGGCGGTATAGCTCGGTTGGTAGAGTGGCTGTGCCAGCAACTTGAGGGTTCCAGGTTCGATCCCCGCTTCCGCCATCCTAGTCCCTGCTGCTGTGTCCTTGGGCAAGACACTTTACCCACCTGCTCCCTTGGCCACCCACACTGGTTTAAATGTAACTTAGATATTGGGTTTCACTATGTAAAAGCGCTTTTAGTCACTAGAGAATAGCGCTATATAAATATAATTCACTTCACAATATGTTACTGCATATGTCAGCAGACTAATTAGGAGGCTTTGTTTGCTTACTCACTACTAAAAGACAAGTTGTCTTGTATGTTCACTATTTTATTTAAGGACAACATTTCAATAATAAACATACTCAGTGACCTAGTGGTTAGAATGTCCGCCCTGAGATCGGTAGGTTGTGAGTTCAAACCCTGGCCGAGTCATACCAAAGACTATAAAAATGGGACTCATTCCTTTCCTGCTTGGCACTCAGCATCAAGGGTTGGAATTGGGGGTTAAATCGACAAAAATGATTCCCGGGCGGGGCACCGCTGCTGCTCACTGCTCTCCCGTCCAAAGGCAAAACCCAGTAACTCAATTTTGGTCAAAACTGAGCTGATAATAATTTGGGAGTTCCTAGGTGATATGCTTTACATTAGTGTATGCCATATTGTAATTTGTTCCGTAAGTAAGCTGTTACGCGCATGGCAGGACCTAGCAACTACCACATAACCGCGTAGATACAACAGAAAAACCTAGTATCTCAAGGGACCAATCGGAGCTTCTTTGTCAGTCGCCTTATTGTCTTTAATGAGACATTTGCACGAATGGGGGCCGACGGTCAACCTGATTATGTGATATTATGGCAGGAGGGGATATTTGGAAGATTGGCCCAGGACGTTGCAAGCACCTTCATTACATGTATTGTTCTTGATTCTTCCCCTTGTATACTCTTTTGGGCAGATAACTGTGGAGGTCAAAATAAAAACTGGACGCTGTACACGGCTCTTGCCCAATGTGCGAACGCAGAATGGGGCCCACCCGAGATTGTGATAAAATATCTGGAGAAAGGGCACACGTTCATGAGAGCAGATTCAATCCATGGCTCAATCGGCAAGAAAATGAGAGCTCAAGAAAACATCTATACGTTTGATGACTTTGTAGATCTTTGTAAGACAGCATCAAGACAGATTGGTTTTCCTTTGTTTTCTCAAAATCAACTAGAAGTGAGTTACTAGGTTTTGCCTTTGGACGGGAGTGCTCCCCTCACCTCCCAGGGGGTGATCAAGGGTGATGGGTCAAATGCAGAGAATAATTTCGCCACATCTAGTATGTGTGTGGAAATCATTGGTACTTTAACTTTAACTTTATTGTAACCTAAGATTTTTTGTTTAAATAAAGACTATAATGCCATTTTTTGAGGTGCCCTTTTTTTTGGAAAAGTAATTGAAAAGTACCAAAAAAAAGTCTCACAATACATTTTGGTAAAAAAATATATATATTCCAAGATGGCGGCGCCCGGACGGGCTGCGACATTGCGGAGCTCTTGCTAAATATGAAACATTTGGCAGAAATACCGGACAATTCTGCAAACTTTATGGCTGGCTCACATCGTGGTCACTCCGTGATCACGTACGACCGCCAGACACTTCTGGATGTGGACAGATCGGGCCGTTTTGGACTGATAGACGCGTGCTTGCTAGACCTGCTAACTAGCACGGGACTACTTCGGCGGCTTCATCCAGCGGCCTGTGAAGCAGGGGAGTATAGTAGCAGCGGGGGCCGTCTACGGAGCAGACGCCAGCGGTGTGATCGGAAACGCGGATGCCGAGCGGGGCTAAAAACAAAGCAGAAGGCTAATCCCCACAGAACACCACTTCCCTCCATCCTGAAGCCGGATTTAAATAGAAGATGCGAGACTACTGGTCTGGGTAAGGAGTCAGTTAAATTAGAACAAGTTTTCTCTGCTTTGATTGTTTCAGAGTTGGACATGTGTTCTGCTGAGGTGGCAAACTATGATGCGTTCAGTTTATCAAAGCAACAAACAAACAATCGGAAAATTCCAGTCGTATCAATTCCTAGATATGGTCGTAATTATACTAAATGCACTGGGCATAATAAACACAACATTATTAATATTGCTACTACGGATAATTTGATCAAAAATTCCCTAAAACAGCCCACTACCTATAATATAGTTTTTTTAAACATAAGATAATTGTCTCCCAAAACTTTGTTAGTTAATGATATCATCAGAGACAACAATCTTAACGTCATCGGTCTCAGCGAAACGTGGCTTAAACCAAATAACTTTTTTGCGCTAAATGAGGCATGTCCTCCTAACTTTACACATGCGCATATTGCCCATCCCCTTAAAAGGGGTGGGGGGGTCGCACAAATATACAACGAAAACTTTAACCTTAGTCCTAACATAAATAATAAATATAAATCGTTTGAGGTGCTTACTATGAGGTCTGTCACATCGCTGCCTCTACACCTGGCTGTTATCTACCGCCCCCCAGGGCCCTATTCGGACTTTATCAATGAATTCTCAGTTCGTTGCTGATCTAGTGACGCACGCCGATAATATAATCATAATGGGGGACTTTAATATCCATATGAATACCCCATCAGACCCACCGTGCGTAGCGCTCCAGACTATAATTGATAGCTGTGGTCTTACACAAATAATAAATGAACCCACGCATCGCAACGGTAATACGATAGTCTTAGTGCTTGTCAGGGGTATCACCGTTTCCAAAGGTAGGATACTCCCGTATACTAAAGTATTGTCCGATCGTTACCTTATAAAATTCAAGGTTCAGACGCATGTTCGGCAAACTAATAATAATAACTGCTATAGCAGCCGCAACATTAATACGGCCATAACGATAAGTCTTGCTGACCTACTGCCCTCGGTAATGGCACCATTTCCAAAGTATGTGGGCTCTATTGATAACCTCTCTAACAACTTTAACGACGCCCTGCGCGAAACCATTGATAACATAGCACCGCTAAAGTTAAAAAAGGCTCCAAAAAAGCGTAGCCCGTGCTTTACAGAAGAAACTAGAGCTCAGAAATTATTATGTAGAAAGCTGGAACGCAAATGGCGCAGGACTAAACTTGAGGTGCACCATCAAGCATGGAGTGATAGTTTAATAACTTATAAACGCATGCTTACCTTAGCTAAAGCTAAATATTACTCAAATCTCATCCACCGTAATAAAAACGATCCTAAATTTTTGTTTTGTACGGTAGCATCGCTAACCCAACAAGGGACCCCTTCCAGTAGCTCCACCCACTCAGCTGATGACTTTATGCAATTCTTTAATAAGAAAATTGAAGTCATTAGAAAGGAGATTAAAGACAATGCGTCCCAGCTACAACGGGGTTCTATTAACACTGATACGATGGTATATACGGCGGATACTGCCCTCCAAAATAGTTTCTCTCGTTTTGAGGAAATAACATTAGAGGAATTGTTACAACATGTAGATGGAATAAAACAAACAACATGTTTACTTGACCCTCTTCCTGGGAAACTTATTAAGGAGCTCTTTGTATTATTAGGTCCATCAGTGCTAAATATTATAAACTTATCACTTTCCTCGGACACTGTTCCCCTAGCATTCAAAAAAGCGGTTATTCATCCTCTTCTTAAAAGACCTAACCTCGATCCTGACCTCATGGTAAACTTCCCTTTATTTCAAAAATCCTCGAAAAAATTGTTGCGGAGCAGTTAAATGAACACTTAGCGTCTAACAATCTATGTGAAACCTTTCAATACGGTTTCAGGGAAAATCACTCTAAGGAGACAGCCCTCGCAAAATTGACTAATGATCTATTGTTAACGATGGATTCTGATGCGTCATCTATGTTGCTGCTCCTCGATCTTAGCGCTGCTTTCGATACCGTCGATCATAATATTTTATTAGAACGTATCAAAACACGAATTGATATGTCAGACTTAGCCCTGCCTTGGTTTAACTCTTATCTTACTGATAGGATGCAGTGCATCTCCCATAACAATTTGATCTCGGACTACGTTAAGGTAACATGTGGAGTTCCCCAGGGTTCGGTCCTTGGCCCTGCACTCTTCAGCATCTACATGCTGCCGCTAGGTAACATCATACGCAAATACGGTGTTAGCTTTCACTGTTATGCTGATGACACCCAACTCTACATGCCCCTAAAGCTGACCAACACGCCGGATTGTAGTCAGCTAGAGGCGTGTCTTAATGAAATTAAACAATGGATGTCCGCTAACTTTTTGCAACTCAACGCCAAAAAAACGGTAATGCTGATTATCGGTCCTGCTAGACACCGACCTCTATTTAATAATACAACTCTAACATTTGACAACCAAACAATTAAACAAGGCGACACGGTAAAGAATCCGGGTATTATCTTCGACCCAACTCTCTCCTTTGAGGCACACATTAAAAGCGTTACTAAAACGGCCTTCTTTCATCTCCGTAATATCGCTAAAATTCGCTCCATTCTGTCCACTAAAGACGCTGAGATCATTATCCATGCCTTTGTTACGTCTCGCCTCGACTACTGTAACGTATTATTTTCGGGTCTCCCCATGTCTAGCATTAAAAGATTACAGTTGGTACAAAATGTGGCTGCTAGACTTTTGACAAGAACAAGAAAGTTTGATCACATTACGCCTGTACTGGCTCACCTGCACTGGCTTCCTGTGCACTTAAGATGTGACTTTAAGGTTTTACTACTTACGTATAAAATACTACACGGTCTAGCTCCATCCTATCTTGCCGATTGTATTGTACCATATGTCCCGGCAAGAAATCTGCGTTCAAAGGACTCCGGCTTATTAGTGATTCCCAAAGCCCAAAAAAAGTCCGCGGGCTATAGAGCGTTTTCCGTTCGGGCTCCAGTACTCTGGAATGCCCTCCCGGTAACAGTTCGAGATGCCACCTCAGTAGAAGCATTTAAGTCTCACCTTAAAACTCATTTGTATACTCTAGCCTTTAAATAAACTCCCTTTTTAGACCAGTTGATCTGCCGTTTCTTTTCTTTTTCTCCTATGTCCCACTCTCCCTTGTGGAGGGGGTCCGGTCCGATCCGGTGGCCATGTACTGCTCGCCTGTGTATCGGCTGGGGACATCTCTGCGCTGCTGATCCGCCTCCGCTTGGGATGTTTTCCTGCTGGCTCCGCTGTGAACGGGACTCTCGCTGCTGTGTTGGATCCATTATGGATTTAACTTTCACAGTATCATGTTAGACCCGCTCGACATCCATTGCTTTCGTCCTCTCCAAGGTTCTCATAGTCATCATTGTCACCGACGTCCCACACTGGGTGTGAGTTTTCCTTGCCCTTATGTGGGCCTACCGAGGATGTCGTAGTGGTTTGTGTTGTGGTTTGTGCAGCCCTTTGAGACACTAGTGATTTAGGGCTACAGTATATAAGTAAACATTGATTGATCGGTTGATATATATTGTTATCATGACAAACTCAGTACATCACAAAGTCCCATGAAAATGGGTTGAATATTATTTTATTTATTTTTTTGGCGTAACCATAACACAATTAACTTCTTGTGCCACCTAGTGCGTTACTCCGAGACACAACAAACGATACACACAAGATTGCATGGAAACAGTGCAATATTGTGACTATGCAGCGTTTCCGGGGACATGAATCCGGACCTGCTGCTCCATATTAATAAACATCACAATGCAGTCCATGTCAGCAAAATCACACGAGGGAGAAACAACACCTCTTACAAAGTTTATCCTTTCAGTCTCCGCGCATTAGCGGCCGCATGCTAAAGGTCACGGCCCACGCGTGCCCTCGTGCTCCGCCCATCACACCGTCCTTTCGATTGCTTTTCATTGATCGTGTCCCATCAGGTGCTGGGCGCTCATCTTGATACGTCACTGCAGCTTTAAATCTGAAGCAGCGTCCTTATTATTTAGAAAAAAAAGCACTGAGAAGGGTAGGATAAAACAGCACCCCACTCAAAGCGCTTTTACATAGTGAAACCCAATATCTAAGTTACATTTAAACCAGTGTGGGTGGCACTGGGAGCCGGTGGGTAAAGTGTCTTACCCAAGGACACAACGGCAGTGACTAGGATGGCGGAAGCGGGAATCGAACCTGGAACCCTCATGTTGCTGGCACAGCCGCTCTATCAACCGAGCTATACCGCCCAATGCTGGCATGCAGAGTACAGTTTTTGGGGTTGAATAACAGCGCCCCCATGTGGTGTGTTTGTCGGAGATATGATGGCGGACTACACAGTGTGGCCGCATGTTTTGGGATCTTGTGCAGCCCTTTGAGACACTCGTCATTTAGGCCTATATAAATAAACTTTGATTGATTGATTAATGTTTTGACTCATGTTCACCCTCTTCCTGTGCAGCGATTCGAGAGTAGAAGAGTTAGCTTTGTGTCAAACTCGAGGCCTGGGGGTCAGATCTGGCCCGCCAACGCCAGGAAATAATCTGCATCAATAAAGTACTTACTAAATGTATTATTTATTTCCATTTTGACAGAAGGAAATACATTTAATGCATGCAATTGTATATATTTTGATTCAATAATATCTAATAATGTATCAAACACTATTATTATATGTTGGGGTTGTGTGGTATACCATTATTAGTATAGTACTGCGATACTAATGAATCATATTCGGTACTATACCGCCTCTTACAACGTCCCCCACCCTATGTGTCTTTTTTCGTGTGTTTTTTTCATTATAAACTCAACTGGACAATTGAGGACTTTGAATGTGACCCACATATGATCCTGTAACGTCTTGGTATCGGATCGATACCTAAATTTCTGGTATCATCCAAAACTAATGCAAAGTATCAAACAACAGAAGAATAAGTGATTATTACATTTTAACAGAAGTGTAGATAGAACATGTTAAAAGAGAAAACAAGCAGATATTAACAGTAAATAAACAAGGAGATTAATAATCCATTTTTACAGTTTGTCCCTCAAAATGTTGACAAAATAATACAAACCCCGTTTTCATATGAGTTGAAATTGTGTTAGATGTAAATATGAACGGAATACAATGATTTGCAAATCATTTTCAACCCATATTCAATTGAATGCACTACAAAGACAACATATTTGATGTTCAAACTGATAAACACTTTTTTTTTTTGCAAATAATCATTAACTTTAGAATTTGATGCCAGCAACACGTGACATAGAAGTTGGGAAAGGTGGAAATAAATACTGATAAAGTTGAGGAATGCTCATCAAACACTTATTTGGAACATCCCATAGGTGTGCAGGCTAATTGGGAACAGGTGGGTGCCATGATTGGGTATAAAAGCAGCTTCCATGCTAAGTCATTAACAAACAAGGAATGGGGCAAGGATCACCACTTTGTAAGCAAATTGTCGAACAGTTTTAGAACACCATTTCTCATCGAGCTATTGCAAGGAATTTAGGGATTTTACCATCTACGGTCTGTAAAATAATCAAAAGGTTCAGAGAATCTGGAGAAATCACTGCACATAATCGACAATATTACAGCCCTTTGGTCCCTAAGGCGGTACTGCATCAAAAACCGACATACGTGTGTAAAGGACATCACCACATGGGCTCAGGGACACTTCATAAAACCACTGTCACTACTGTTGGTCGCTACATCTGTAAGTGCAAGTTAAAACTCTACTATGCAAAGCCAAACACATTTATCAACAACACCCAGAAACGCCGCCGGCTTCGCTGGGCCCGAGCTCATCTAAGATGGACTGATGCAAAGTGGAAAAGTGTTCTGTGGTCTGACGAGTCCAAATTTCAAATTATATTTGGAAACTGTGGACGTGGTGTCCTTCGGAACAGAGAGGAAAATAACCAACCAGAATTTTACCGTAAAAAAAGATGGTAGACTTTTTCCATTTACAGCAATATCCTGTAAAGACGAGAAAAAACGATTGGCTCCACGGTAAAATTCTGTCAGTGTCAAGATTTTTTTTTTTTTATGGAGTACGTAAAACATAAATATTGTTGTGCAATAATATTATGAGCGGGATCTTACTCTCCGTTACAAGCGGCCCTCTGAGGGCAGCCATAACTGCAATGTGGCCCTCGGTTAAAAAGAGTTTGATATCCATGTCTTACATAAACAAATTCACTTGTGTAATTTCATATTTATTCCAAAATGTTCCCCTAACAGACAATGACTTTTGACGTAAATATTTGACTTTTTTTTTGTACAATTGTAATTGTTTGCTGTCTTTCGCTAGTTGCTAGGCAGAATTTGTGGGTCAAAATAATTTTTTGCCCTATGGGCAAATAAGGTAGTTGAGAAAGTTCAGATTTTTTGAAATAATTTAGAAATACTTTAAAAAAGAGCACAATAAAGATTTGTTTGTATTTATTTTATTTTGATGTATCTATTAGTTATTAACTTTACAATAAAAATGTTTAATTTCATTTAATTAATATAAAGTACAAGACACTGCCCTTATTTTTATTAAATATAATTTATTTGAAAATTTCCAATTGGAACATCAACACTCAAACAACAATATTCAATTTACCATGAATTGATTAATGTGGACCCCGACTTAAACAAGTTGTAAAACTTGTACGGGTAATACCATTTAGTGGTCAATTGTACGGAATATGTACTGAACTGTGCAATCTACAAAAAAAAAATTCAATTAAATTGAAATGGTGGTAATATAAATGTCAGAGTTTGTTGTTGACAAACCCCAAGATGCATAGATGGAGGGAGGCATTTTGCAGGAAAATATGATTTAATTAAACACTCAGACAAAACAAACAAAGGGTTCAAACAAAAAGCGCGCACGTGGGTGGATAACAAACAAAAGGCCTAGCGTGGAAGCTAACAGGTATCTAGGAGGAAACAGAAGTCGTACTTGTAAAATGAAAGAACAAACTGGAAGCAGGGAACAAAAAACAGTAAGCTACAAATATCAACCGAATTTAGCTTACCGCTACGCCGCAAAGACACGACAAGGTACGACACGACGGGAGCGATAACACATCACAAGAGCAACAAGAAGTGACATCGACAAATCAATAATACACCAGTGACTGGACGGGAAAACAGGTCTAAATAGGAGCGGACTGATTGACACCAGGTGTGGCCTCGCGCTCAGGGAGAAAGACAGGAAGCCAACAAAATAAGAGCGCTGACAGTAAACACTACACACACAAACAAAGACAAATGCAGAGGAAAAAACTAAAACATAGTCAAACTGTCAGAGGCAAGCCTGACAATAAAGGCTTAAAAAACATCACATCAAAAAACTACAGCAAAAGACAAAACATATTTCAAGAAGACCAATAGCAATAATTAAAATAATTCAAAGACATGGATGATATAATTAATTAAAAAGATGTAAAAACAGAAAACAAAACCAAAAACTTTATGTTAAAGAATTGCATTTTTAAAAAAAAGTTTTTTTACGACTCGTGTGAATGTTTACGATACAAAATTTGGGGGATTACACACTTTTCTGCGTGCGCGGAGGGAGGTTTTAACATCTTAGTTTTTATAATGATGAACATTTCACGCGATCAGTCAAAGAATTTCCTTCCAAAACTAAAATTTTGCAAACCTTGTCTGTGGGTAATGGTAAAGGATGCTGATATCGGTAGGTTGTGAGTTCAATCCCCGGCCGAGTCATACCATGGGGGTTGGAATTGAGGGTTAAATCACCTAAAATGATTTAACCCTGCTGCCCACTGCTCCCCTCACCTCCCAGGGGGTGATCAAGGGTGATGGGTCGAATGCAGAGAATAATTTCGCCACACCTAGTGTGTGTGTGTGTGTGTGTGTGTGTGTGTGTGTGTGTGTGTGTGTGTGTGTGTGTGTGTGTGTGTGTGTGTGTGTGTGTGTGTGAGACAATCATTGGTACTTTAACTTTAAAGGCCTACTGAAATGAGATTTTCTTATTTAAACGGGGATAGCAGGTGCATTCTATCTGTCATACTTGATCATTTCCCGATATTGCCATATTTTTGCTGAAAGGATTTAGTAGAGAACATCCACGATAAAGTTCGCAACTGTCGGTGTTAAGAGAAAAGCCCTGCCTCTACCGGAAGTCGTAGACGACGTCACAAGTGTGGGGGCTCCTCACATATTCACATTGACTTTAATGGGAGCCTCTAACAAAAAATGCTATTCGAACCAAGAAAACGACAATTTCCCCATTAATTTGAGCGAGGATGAAAGATTCGTGTTTGAGGATATTGATAGCGACGGACTAGAAAAAAAAAAAAACGCGATTGCTTTGGGACAGATTCCGATGTTTTTAACCACATTTACTAGGATAATTCTGGGAAATCCCTTATCTTTCTATTGTGTTGCTAGTGTTTTAGTGAGTTTAATAGTACCTGATAGTCAGAGGGGTGTCTCCACGGGTGTCTTGACGCGCAGTGTCTCAGGGGAGTCGACGGCAGCTATGGACGGCCCAAGCTCAGCTTTTCTCTGGTAAGAAGCAACTTTTTAACCACAATTTTCTCACCGAAACCTGCTGGTTGACATTTGTTCTGGATTCATGTTCGCTTGACTGCGCTCTGATCCACAGTAAATTTTCACCTCCGGGAATTTTAAACAAGGAATCACCGTGTGTTTGTGTGACTAAAGGCTAAAGCTTCCCAACTCCATCTTTCTACTGTGACTTCTCCAATATTAATTGAACAAATTGCAAAAGATTCAGCAACACAGATCTCCAAAATACTGTGTAATTATGCCGTTAAAGCAGACGACTTTTAGCTGTGTGTGTGCGCAGCGCTCATACTTCCTAAAAACCTGTGACGTCCTGCGTACACGTCATCATTACACAACGTTTCCAAGACGAAACTCCCGGGAAATTTTAAATTGTAATTTAGTAAACTAAAGAAGCCGTATTGGCATGTGTTGCAATGTTAATATTTCATCATTGATATAAAAACTATCAGACTGCGTGGTGGGTAGTAGTGGGTTTCAGTAGGCCTTTAACTTAATTGTTGTTATGCCTTTAAAATTTCTCAGTGGCGCGCCCTGGAATTTTTTAAAAACCCTGAAAGCCTGTTTTACTTAGCAACTTGGGCAACGTAAGTACCCATGCCTTAAAAAATGCTCGTGCTGACAATGATACGTTTGTGTAAGTACAACAATGCACGTGCCAATAGATGGAATTATGTAAATGACAAATATTTGCCTCTTTTCAATATTCAAAATTTTACAAAATTTGTGAAAATTGGTTAAAGAAAATACATGAAGTATTAGTTGCTGGTGTAAAACCTCAAAATGGGCTCTGTGGCACCAACTGGAATTAAAAAAAAAAATTCAGTCCCCAAACCCTGTTTTACTTAGCAACATGAAATTTGGTGCATTTTTTTTTAAATCATAACCGCAGGCACAAAAAAGCCTCAAGAAGCCACGTCCAAAACTGCAGGGGTCGGCCAGAACGATGCACAAAATAAAAGAAAAAGAGCGAGACGCTACCTGTCAGACCAACTGAAGCGCTTGGTTTTAGTACTTTGATACACCAGGACTGACAATCGTCCCTTTCATGACGCCATCAGGCTTTAGCAGCTATACTCCCCACACTCATTTATACAGATAAGTCCTTGAATCTTCTTCTACGGGCACGTTTCTACGGCGACGATGCGCCGACTCGATCCCCGTGCATTATTCACGTCTCTTTCTAGAATAGCAGCAGACGTGCCGACACGCCCACCTGGAGCCAGTGTGATGTAAAAGTGAGTGATGAAATTCTAGAAGGCCAAATGAAAGAGATACCTGCCTGTGTGTGTGTGTGTGTGTGTGTGTGTGTGTGTGTGTGTGTGTGTGTGTGTGTGTGTGTGTGTGTGTGTGTGTGTGTGTGTGTGTGTGTGTGTGTGTTCAAAGGTGAGGCCTTGGGTGATGGAGAACAGGGTTCCCTAACCCTCCTATAAGTGCAGAGGAGGATAAAAGGCCGGCTCGAACGACCTTGGCATAATGAAGCCCTCGCTTATTTCCATCTTTTTCCTACTTTTCATGCCTCAAATGCATTGTTGCACTAAGCAGAAGAAGGCCGAATTGTCTGAACGACTATTAGCGCATTGACGCTATCGCGGGAACAGTCTCCATCTCGAGTGGAACGCCCCTGAAGTAGTACAATTTGGAGTTCAAGCACAAAATGATTGGCATACAAAAACTGCTAAAAAAGTCAAACAAAACCAATGTGATTTGCTTTTGCGTGTTTTTTTTTTTTTTTGCTGATTTTGTGTTTCCTGTAAAAATAAAAAAAAAGACAGCAGGTGATAGCAAAGAGAAAACGTGATGATAACCATAGAACCAGAAATAGATCTTATAACTATCAATGTAAAAGAAATCACTAAAATTATGACACACAAGTCAAACAAAACCAGTGTGTTTTGCTCTGTTTTTGGGTTGTTTGGTGTTTTCCGTAAAAGGCTATGAAAGAGATAGCAAAGAGAGGAAGTGTGATGATAACATAGAACCAGAAATAGAGCCTATATCAGCAACAGACATCCTTAGGATCATAAAATAGCCAAAAATATGTAAATGGTCCCTAGTGTGTGAATGTTGTCTATCTTTGTTGGCCCTGCGATGAGGTGGCGACTTGTCCAGGGTGTATACCGCCTTCTGCCCGAATGAAGCTGAGATAGGCTCCAGCGACCCCCTCTGACCCTGAACGGGACAAGCGGTAGAAAATGGATGGATGGATGCCACAAAAGTTAAACAAAACTAATATGTTTTGCTTTGTCTTTGTTGTTTGTGTGTTTTCTGTAAAAGGCTTCGAGTCACGCCAAAAAGGAAAATTGTGATGATAACCATAGAACCAGAAATAGAGCCTATATCCGCAACTGAGGTACCTATCAATCTGAAATAGACAAAAATATGCCATGAAAGTCAAACAAAAGCAATGCGTTTTGATTTAAATTTTATTTAGTTTTATGTTTTGCTCTTTGTTGTTTGTGTGTTTTCTGTAAAAGGCTACTAGTTATGGAAAAGAGGAAAAGTGTGACAAAAACCATAGAATGAGAAATAGAACCTATACTGCAACAGAAATCGGCAAAAATATGACATAAAAGTCAAACAAAACCAATGTGTTTTGTTCTGTCTTTTGTTTTTTGTGTTTCCCATAAAAAGCTATGAAAGTGATGGCAAAGAGTAAAAGTGTGATGATAAACATAGAACCAGAAATAGAGCCAATATCAGCAACAGACATCTCTATTATCATAAAATAGCTCACAAAAGTTAAACAAAACTAATATATTTTGCTTTTTCTTTGTTGTTTGTGTGTTTTCTGTAAAAGGCTACTAGTTATGACAATGAAGAAAATTTTGATGATAAACATAGAACCAGAAATAGAGCCTATATCCGTAACAGAGGTACTAAGCAATTTAAAATAGCCAAAATATGCCATGAAAGTTAAAAAAACAACAATGCGTTTTGTTTAATTTGTTTTTGTTTTCTATAAAATACTACTAGTTAAGGCAAAGAGGACAATTGTGATGAAAAATGTGATGATAACCATAGAACCAGAAATGGATCCTATCTGCAACAGAGGTACCTATCACCAACAAATAGCCAAAAATAAGCCATAAAAGTCGAACAAAACCAATGTGGTTCGATTTTTTTTCCCCACTTTTGTTGAAAATAAGCCATAAAAGTCAAACAAAACCAATGTGGTTTGATTTTTTTCCCCTACTTTTGTTGTGTTTTCCGTAAAAGTCTATTAGTTATGACAATGAGGAAAAGTGTGATGATAACCATAGAACCAGAAATAGAGCCTATATCTGCACCAGATGTACCTATCAATGTAAAATCGCCCAAAAATATCCCATGAAAGTGAAACAAAACCAATTAGTTTTGATTTAGATTTGTATTTTTATTTTGTGTGTTTTCTGTAATATACTACTAGTTGAGAAGGCAAGTGTGATGATAACCATAGAATGAGAAATGGAGCCTAAAGTATCTACTATCAATCTAAAGAAATCATCAACAATATACTGTAAAAGTAAAACTAAACCAATGTGTTTTAATGGGGTTTTTTCCGCTTTTGTTGTGTTCTCTGTAAAAGGCTACTAGTTATGACAAAGAGGACAAGTGTGATGATAACCATAGAACCAGAAATAGAGCCTATATCTGCAAAAGATGTACCTATCAATCCAAAATAGCCAAAAATATGCCATCAAAGTCAAACAAAACCAACTTGTTTTGTTTCAGATTTTTATTTTTTATTTTGTTTGTTTTCTGTAAAATACTACTAGTTATGACAAAGAGGAAATGTGTGATGATAACCATAGAACCAGAAATGGACCCTAACAGCAACAGATGCACCTATCATCATAAAATAGCCGAAAATATGCCACAAAAGTTAAACAAAACTAATGTGTTTTGCTTTGTCTTTGTTTTTTGTGTGTTTTCTGTAAAAGGCTACTAGTTATGCCAAAGAGGGAAAATGTGATAATAACCATAGAACCAGAAATGGATCCTATCTGCAACAGAGGTACCTATCACCAACAAATTGCCAAAACTATGCCGTAAAAGTCAAACAAAACCAATGGGTTTGATTTTTTTTCCACTTTTGTTGTGTTTTCCGTAAAAGGCTACTAGTTATGACAATGAAGAAAAGTGTGATGATAACCATAGAACCAAAAATAGAGACTATATCTGCAACAGAGGTACCTAGCAATCTAGAATAGCCAAAAATATGCAATGAAAGTCAAACAAAACCAATTTGTTTGGATTTAGATTTGTATTTTTATTTTGTGTGTTTTCTGTAATATACTATTAGTTACGGCAAAGAAGACAAGTGTGATGATAACTATAAAACGAAAAATAGAGCCTAAAGTGCAACAGAGGTGCCTATCAATCTAAATAAATCACCAAAAATATTCTGTAAAAGTAAAACTAAACCAATGTGCTTTAATGGGGTTTTTTTTTCGCTTTTGTTGTGTTCTCTGTAAAAGGCTACTAGTTATGACCAAGAGGAAATGTGTGATGATAACCATAGAACCAGAAATATAGCCTATATCTGCAACAGATGTACCTATCAATCTAAAATAGCCAACAATATGCCATGAAATTAAAACAAAACCAACTTGTTTTGATTCTGATTTTTATTTTTATTTTGTGTGTTTTCTGTAAAATACTACTAGTTATGACAAAGAGGAAATGTGTGATGATAACCATAGAACCAGAAATGGACCCTAACAACAACAGATGTACCTCCATCCATCCATTTTCTACCGCTTATTCCCTTTGGGGTCCCAGGGGGCGCTGGTGCCTATCTCAGCTACAATCGGGCAGAAGGCGGGGTACACCCTGGATGTGCCTATCATCATAAAATAGCCAAAAATATGCCACAAAACTTAAACAAAACTAATATGTTTGGTTTGTTTTTGTTTTTTGTGTCTTTTCTGTAAAAGATTACTAGTCATGCCAAAGAGGAAAAATGTGATGATAACCATAGAACCAGAAATGGATCATATCTGCAACAGAGGTACCTATCACCAACAAATTGCCAAAACTGTCGTAAAAGTCAAACAAAACCAATGCGTCATGATTTTTTTTCCACTTTTGTTGTGTTTTCCGTAAAAAGATACTAGTATGACGATAAAGAAAAGTGTGATGATAACCATAGAACCAGAAATAGAGCCTATATCTGCAACAGAGGTACCTATCAATCTAGTATAGCCAAAAATATACAATGAAAGTCAAACAAAACCAATTTGTTTTGATTTAGATTTGTATTTTTGTTTTGTTTGTTTTCTGTAAAATACTACTAGTTATGGCAAAAATGACAAGTGTGATGATAACCACAGAACGAGAAATGGAGCTTTTACTGCAACAGAGGTACAGTACCTATCAATCTAAAGAACTCACCAAAAATATGCCGTAAAAGTACAACTAAACCAATTAGTTTTTTATATATTTGTTTTCCGCTTTTGTTGTGTTGTCTGTAAAAGGCTTCTAGTTATGACAAAGAG
>NC_084629.1:26791831-26816831 GCF_033978795.1 Nerophis ophidion | reverse complement strand
CCTGTGGATCGTCCCACTATAGGAGGAGGGGGGGCGAGCAGAGCAGCAGGTAATCATCACGTTTTTATTTGATTTGATTTGATTTGATTTGATTTTTTTGTCAACTTAATTCCCTCAAAAAAAAGATATAGATTTATCTAGTTTGTTTGTTTCTTATAATATTGTGACTTTATCAAAAACATTCTACCAACCAACATATGCATTTTCTTAATTTCTCCGATAAATTGGTGCATCATGACATGCACCTGGGGACAGGTTGATTGGCAACACCAAATTGGCCCTAGTGTGTGAATGTGAGTGTGAATGTTGTCTGTCTATCTGTGTTGGCCCTGCGATGAGGTGGCGACTTGTCCAGGGTGTACCCCGCCTTCCGCCCAATTGTAGCTGAGATAGGCGCCAGCGCCCCCCGTGACCCCAAAAAAGGGAATAAGCGGTAGAAATGGATGGATGGATGGATCATGAGTTTATTGTCATAAATTAAACATTTTGTATTTTATTCATTCCTGTAATATTATAACTTTTTTGTCGACTTACCGTATTTTTGGGACTATAATTCGCAGTTTTTTTCATAGTTTGGGTGTGCGACATATACTCCGGAGCGACTTATGTGTGAGATTATTAACACATTACCGTAAAATATCAAATAATATCATTCATCTCATTCGCGGAAGAGACGAAGCAAATGTCAGCAATCGTCACACACACGTAAACCAATAAGAATTTGGCGGGGGAGGGTCATGGCAGAAGTGCATTGTGGGTCATGGAATGCTAACTGCTATATGCTATTGCTGTAGCTATTAAAATGGATCATTTCATCGTTGGCGGTAACTTATAAAAACTGAGAAGGGTGGAACAAAAATGCCACTAAAAATGAAATCCTGTACTGCAGATTACAAGGTGGACGTAGTGAAATATGCAGCAGAAAACGACAAGAGGAAGCGGCACATATCTTTGGAATTGGCAGAGTTGTTTATAAGCGACATCGAGGAAGAAGATTTCACGGGATTTATTGATTAAGAGTGACAGATTGTTTGGTAAACGTATAGCATGTTCTATATGTTATAGTTATTTGAATGACTCTTACCATAATATGTTACCTTAACATAGCAGGCACCTTCTCAGTTGGTTATTTGTGCATCATATAACGTACACTTATTCAGCCTGTTGTTCACTATTCTTTATTTATTTTAAATTGCCTTTCAAATGTCTTTTCTTGGTGTTGGGTTTTATCAAATAAATTTCCCCCAGAAATGCGACTTATACTCCAGTGCGACGTATATATGTTTTATCCCTTCTTCATTATGCATTTTCGGCCGGTGCGAGGTATACTCCGGAGCGATTTATATTCCGTAAAATACGGTACTTACCCTAAAAAAGTTACAACTTCATGAATTTTGCTTGTATCTTATAATGTTGCAATTTTATCCAAACATTTTACCAACCAGCATCTAAATCTTCTTATTTTCTCTGATCTCATGACTTTATTGTCAGAAAACTTTAAAATATAGCCATCCATCCATCCATTTTCTACCACTTGTCCCTTTTGGGGTCGCGGGGGGTGCTGGAGCCTATCTCAGCTGCATTCGGGCGGAAGGCGGGGTACACCCTGGATAAGTCACCACCTCATCGCAGGGCCAACACAGATAGACAGACAACATGCGCAAAAAAAATTATATTTTATTTTATTTATTCTTGTAATGTAATACCTCCTTTGCCGACCTAATTTCCCCCCAAAAAGTTGCAACTGTATTTATTATTTGTTTCTTATAATGTTGTGACTTTATCAAAAACATTTTACCAACCAACATCTGCATTTTCTTGTTTTCTCTGATATCATGACTTTATTGTCTTAAAATTATTTAATTTTTATTTTATTTTATTTATTCCTGTAATATAACTTTTTTGTTGACCTAATTCCCCCCCAAAAAAGTTGCAACTTTATTTATTTTGTTTGTGTCTTATAATGTTGCGACATTATCAAAAACATTTTACCAACCAACATCTGCATTTTCCTATATTCTCTGATATCATGACTTTATTGTCAGAAAATTATAAATGTTGTATTTTATTTTTTTTATTCCTGTAATGTTGTAACTTTTTTTGTCAACCTTACTACCCCCCCCCCCCCCAAAAAAGTTGCTACTTTTTGAATTTTGCTTGTTTCTTATAATGTTGCGACTATATCAAAAACATTTTACCAACCAGCATCTAAATGTTCTTATTTTCTCTGATATCATGACTTTATTGTCATAAAATTAAAAAATATATATTTTATTTGATTTTTTCCTGTATATTATTACTTTTTTGTCGCCCTTAATTCCCCCCAAAAGTTGCAACTTTATTTATTGCGTTTGCTTCTTATAATGTTGCGACTTCATCAAAAACATTTTGCCAACCACCATCTAAATGTTATTCGTTTCTCTGATATCATGACTTTGTCATAAAATAATTTTACTTTTCTTTTATTTGATTGATTCCTGTAATATTATAACTTTTTGGTCGACCTAATTTCCCCCAAAAAGTTGCAACTTTCTTTATTTTGTTTGTTTCTTATAATGTTGAGACTTTATCGAAAACATTTGACTCACCAGCATCTGCATTTTCCTATTTTCTCTGATATCATGACTTTGTTGTCATAAAATAAATAAAATATTTTATTTTATTTATTCCTGAAATGTTGTTAATTTTTTGTCGAAGTAATTTCCCCCCCAAAAATGTTTCAACTTTATTTATTGTTTGTTTTTCATCATGTTGTGACTTTATCAAAAACATTTTACCAACCAGCATCCATATTTTCTTATTTTCTCTGATATCATGACTTTATTATCATAACATTTTAAATAAATAAATTTTATTTTATTTTTTCCTGTATCTTATAACTTTTTTGTTGACTTAATTTCCCCAAATTTGCAACTTTATTAATTGCATTTGCTTCTTATAATGTTGCGACTTCATCAAAAACATTTTGCCAACCACCATCTAAATGTTCTTATTTTCTCTGATATCATGGCTTAATTGTCATAAAAGGATTTTGTTTTTATTTAATTGTATTTATTCCTGTAATATTATAACTTTTTTGTCGACCTAATTTCCCCCCAAAAGTTGCAGCTTTATTTTTTGCGTTTACTTCTTATGTTGCGACTTTATCAAAAACATTTTACCAACTTGAATAGACATTTCCCTATTTTCTCTGACATCATGACTTTATCGTCATAAAATTATTTTTTTAATTGTATGTTTTCCTGTAATATTATAACTTTGTTGTCGACCTAATTTCCCCCAAAAAAGTTGCAACTTTATTTATTGTTTCTTATAATGTTGTGGCTTTATCAAAAACATTTGAACAACCAGCATCTACATTTTCTTATTTTCTCTGATAGTTTGACTTTATTGTCTCGAAATTAAATCGTTTTTATTTCATTTTATTTATTCGTGTAATATTATAACTTTTTTGTCAACCTAATTTCACCCCAAAAAGTTGCAACTGCAACTTGTTTCTTATAATGTTGCAACGTTATCCAAAACATTTTACCAACCCGCATCAACATTTCCTTATTTTCTCTGATACCATTACTTTGTCATAAAATTACAAATTTTTATCCTAATCTAATGACTTAATATTCTGAATTACTGGACTTTTTCCTATTTTTGCTGGTTTGAAAAAAAATATTTATTTCTTATTTTATTTTTTTTATTTTTTTTTTGTTCTTGTAAATAGTTTGACTTAATTTATTATATGAATGTTTGTTTTATCATTTATTTATTATTTATGCACCTTTTTAATATATGTGGCAACACTAAATTGGCCCTAGTATGTGGATGTGAATTTTGTCTGTCTACATGTGTTGGCCCTGTAATGGGATGGCCACTTGTCCAGGGTATACACCGCCTTCCGCCCGAATGCAGTTGAGATAGGCTCCAGCGCCCCTCGCGACACCAAAAGGGACAAGCGGTAGAAAATGGATGTAAATATATATATATATATATATATATATATATATATATATATATATATATATATATATATATATATATATATATATATATATGTTTCTTTTTTTTGTTGTTTTTGTTTTTTTACATTTTTATTGTAAAATTCATGCAATATTTCTAAAAAAAAAAAAGGAAATCAAATATACTTTTGTAAAAATAAATTTTTTTTGAAAAACCTTTGGAATTATATTTTAATTAAAAACCATTAGTCTTAATTGGATTTTATCATAATTGATTTTCAATCTTTAAAGGGAAACGTCCTTATTAAAACCTTGAGAGATATTGAGGTGTTTTTTATGTACACCTTCATAATCTAATGCAAGGGGGCCATTTTTGTTCTGCTGCATTTTTTATTGACTTTTAGCATATTCTAAAATGAATTAATTAGTAATACAATTAGTTGTTAGCTTTCAATCAATCAATGTTCATTGTAGCTGGGATAGGCACCAGCGCCCCCCGCTACCCCAAAGGGAATGAGCGGTAAAAAATGGATGGATGGATAGTAATACAATTAGTTGTTAGCTTTCAATCAATCAATCAATGTTTATTTATATAGCCCTACATCACAAGTGTCTCAAAGGGCTGCACAAGCCACAACGACATCTTCGGTACAGAGCCCACATAAGGGCAAGGAAAAACTCACCCCAGTGGGACGTCGGTGACAGTGACAATGATGATCTCGCCTGTAACCCAAAGATAAGATGTTTTGCTCAGATAGCTTAGCATATCTTGGATTGGTTTTAACATCTTTAACACACACAATGTACTAATGTATGATTGTATCCAGTATATGAAATCATCAACATGAGGTTAGATGGTAGTATTGATGTAGCAAATATGCCAACATATTGGAAGCATCTGTCAGTTTGATGCAGTGCAGCAAATTAGGAACCAAATATGAACATATGAGCATTATTATATTCATAAAGGCTGAATTTCTGTATCAAATTCCATATCTTGCCATTGAGTAAGTGGCCCAGGAGTGTATTTATATCAAAAAGGGTGAACATTGTGTTATTCCAGCATTTGTCTCCATCCTCGCGCTTTCATGAATACGTGATGAGAGAGCAAAATCTCCAAAGGCCTCAAAAGGCGGAGGCATTGTTTCCCCTTTTAAAGTCTTCTCACAGCGTGAAAGGAGCCCCCCGCCTTCCTCTCTCCTTTATTTCATTATTTTTATGCAGATCAGGAATTTAAATGTTGACTCAAGACGGTTTGATTGTGGCGCTGTGATTCTCTTAAGGAATGAGCGTGTTAGCGCAGTGTCGCCTTGAAAGTCTTTCTTTGCTTTTGCGTCGCTCAAATTCGTACGCTGCCGTTCGTATCAAAACGTTTGGAATCAAAGTCGCTCCCCGTCCTAAATATTGGCAAAAGCGGCCTTTTTGTGTTTAGTTTTAAGGGAGCACTTATTTCAACAATGTGGGGCTATGATTGGACTTAGAAATTGTGTGTGTGTGTGTGTGTGTGTGTGTGTGTGTGTGTGTGTGTGTGTGTGTGTGTGTGTGTGTGTGTGTGTGCGTGTGTGTGTGTGTGTGTGTGTGTGTGTGTGTGTGTGTGTGTGTGTGTGTGTGTGTATTTGTACCCTTCTGGGAAAAAAAAAGTACCTTTCATATGAAGAGCGGTGAACAAGTTAGGACATAAATCATGGTCCCAGTATGGACAACAGTTGCATCTAATAGAGAATGTCTCATTTGCACCACTGGTGGTGAAATCTATTACAATGAGGGTGGTCCCAAAAAGGAGGGATTTTTCAAATTGACTGTGTGTCGGTTTTAAAAGTGCTCCACCTCTGGTCAACATAGTAAATGACAAGTGTGTGTAAAAAAGTAAGTGCTCCCCCTCTGGCCAACATATATAATAAGAGTGTGTAAAAATTTAAAGGACTCCCCCTTTGGTCAACATATGTAATAAGTGTGTGGAAACATTTGAAAGCCTCCCCCTCTGGCCAACATATGTAATAACAACTGTGTGTAAACTAAATGAAGTGCTTCCCCTGTGGCCAACATATGTTATAAGTGTGTGTAAAAATATGAAGGGCTCCCCTCTGGTCTACATATGAAAAAACAACTTTGTGTAAAAATTTGAAGGGCTCCCCCTCTGGTCAACATATGAAATAAAAAGTGTGTGAAAAAGATTTAATTGCTCCCCTCTGGCCAACAAATGTAATAACAACTGTGTGTAAAATAAATGAAGTGCTCCCCCTCTGGCCAACATATGTTATAAGTGTGTGTAAAAATTTGAAGGGCTCCCCCTCTGGTCAACATATGAAAAAACAACTTTGTGTAAAAATTTGAAGGGCTCCCCCTCTGGTCAACATATAAAATAAAAAGTGTGTGAAAAAGATTTAATTGCTCCCCTCTGGCCAACAAATGTAATAACAACTGTGTGTAAAATAAATGAAGTGCTCCCCCTCTGGCCAACATATGTTATAAGTGTGTGAAAAAATGTGAAGGGCTCCCCCTCTGGTCAACATATGAAAAAACAACTGTGTGTAAAAATTTGAAGGGCTCCCCCTCTGGTCAACATATGAAATAAAAAGTGTGTGAAAAAAAATGTAATTGCTCCCCTCTGGCCAACAAATGTAATAACAACTGTGTGTAAAATAAATGAAGTGCTCCCCCTCTGGCCAACATATCTTATAAGTGTGTGTAAAAATTTGAAGGGCTCCCCCTCTGGTCAACATATAAAATAACAAGTATGTGTAAAAATTTGAAGTGCTCCCCCTCTGGCCAACATATGTAATATCAAGTGTGTGTGTGTGTGTGTGTGTGTGTGTGTGTGTGTGTGTGTGTGTGTGTGTGTGTGTGTGTGTGTGTGTGTGTGTGTGTGTGTGTGTGTGTGTGTGTGTGTGTGAATTTGAAAATGCGCCCCCTTTGGCCAAAATTAACTAAAAAAAAGACATACTGTAATAACTTGAAGTGATTAATGAAGATTAAAAACCAATTACAAACAAAAAATAACTAAAAGCCTACCTTTTTTATATTTGCATAGTATGTATATATTATTAATGTTGTAAATACAAATCTTTATATCAATTCATCAATCAATTGACTTATACAGCCCTAAATCACAAGTGTCTCGGGACGGCGTGGCGCAGTGGGAGAGTGGCCGTGTGCAACCCGAGGGTCCCTGGTTCAATCCCCACCTAGTACCAACCTCGTCACGTCCGTTGTGTCCTGAGCAAGACACTTCACCCTTGCTCCTGATGGGTGCTGGTTAGCGCCTTGCATGGCAGCTCCCTCCATCAGTGTGTGAATGTGTGTGTGAATGGGTAAATATGGAAGTAGTGTCAAAGCGCTTTTAGTACCTTGAAGGTCGAAAAGCGCTATACAAGTACAACCCATTTATTTATTTATTTATCAAAGTGCTGCACAAGCCACAAGGACATCCTCGGCTCAGATCCCACATAAGGGCAAGAAAAAACTCAACCCAATGGGATGACAATGAGAAACCTTGGAGGGGACCATAGATGTGGGAGCGGATCAAGCATTATATTGTGAGAGTCCTGTGCATATTGGATCTAACACAATAGTGAGAGTCCAGTCCATAGTGGGGCCAGCAGGAGATCATCTTGAGCGTAGACAGGTCAGCGGCGCAGAGACGTCCCCAACTGATGCACAGGCGAGCGGTTCACTCTGGGTCCCGACTTTGGACATCTGTGGTCACCGAAACTGTGCCCCTCCACGAAGGAGAGGGGGGCAGGGCAGTAAAGAGACAGCAGATCAACTGGTCAAAAAGGGGGGACTATTTAAAGGGGAACATTATCATAATTTCAGAAGGGTTAAAACCAATAAAAATCAGTTCCCAGTGGCTTATTTTATTTTTCAAAGTTTTTTTCAAAATTTTACCCATCGTGGAATATCCCGAAAAAAGGCTTTAAAGTGCCTGATTTTCGCTATCTTTAAATCCACCCGTCCATTTTCCTGTGACGTCACATAGTGACGCCAATACAAACAACATGGCGGATAGAACAGCAAGATATAGCGACATTAGCTCGGATTCAGACTCGTATTTCAGCGGTTTAAGCGATTCAACAGATTACGCATGTATTGAAATGGATGGTTAGAGTGTGTTGGCAGATAGCGAAAACGAAATTGAAGCGGAAACTGAAGCTATTGAGGGAATAGCCTTCTAACCAACGATTGCATCTTTTGACCACTGGAGCAACTTAAATCTGTCGATTAAGTTTTTGTTTGGCATTACATTTGGGTGGAGGGAAAGGCTGGATGCAAATATAGCTACAAATGTACATACAGCTGGCCTAAATCGCATGTTAGCATCGATTAGCTGGCAGTCATGCCGTGACCAAATATGTCTGATTAGCACATAAGTCAATAACATCAACAAAACTCACCTTTGTGATTTTGTTGACTTTATCATTGGAAATGCAAATGCTTTGAGTGTCGCAGGATATCCACACATTCTTGCCATTTCTGCCATTTTAGCATCGATTAGCATGCCGTGCTAATCGATGCACACTCCACGTAAGACAACTTGAATCCGTCCCTGATCGTGTTGTTACACCCTCCGACAACACACCGACGAGGCATGATGTCTCCAAGGTACGGAAAACAGTCAAAAAAACGGAAAATAACAGAGCTGATTTGACTTGTGTGTGTAATGTGTTTGAGAAAATGGTGGATTTCTTCCCATTGTAACGTCACGGGTGAAAGGTCATGGCTCCGACAGCGAACAATTGAAAGGCGTTTAAATCGCCAAATTCACCCTTTTAGAGTTCGGAAATCGGTTAAAAAAACATATGGTCTTTTTTCTGCAACATCAAGGTATATATTGACGCTTACATAGGTCTGGTGATAATGTTCCCCTTTAAAGGCTAGAGCAGGGGTGCCCACACTTTTTCTGCAGGCGAGCTACTTTTCAATTGACCAAATCGAGGGGATCTACCTCATTCATATATGTAATTTATATTTATTTATTTATGAAAGAGACGTTTTTGTTAACAAGTTAAATGTGTTTAATGATAATACAAGCATGTGTAACACATATAGATGTCTTTCTTTCACGAAGACAAGAATAGAAGTTGGTGTATTACCTGATTCTGATTACTTGCATTGATTGGAATCAGACAGTAGTGATGAAAACGCCCACATTTTCGAATGGAGGAGGAAAAAAGTCCTCCTTTCTGTATAATTCCACATGAAAATGGTTGGTTTTTGGCATCTTATTTATCCAGCTTCCATACACTTTACAAGAAAAACATTGGCGGCCAATTCCGTAGCTTGCTTGATTGACATTCACGGCACCCAAAGGTCTTGTGAGATGACGCTGGCTGCTGCGAGATCATTATTAAGAAAAAATGACCAAGAGGAAGGCGAGAAACACTTTTTATTTCAACAGACTCTCGCGCGTATCATACCTTCATTCAAAACTCTAAAGACCGACTGAGCATTTCCTATCTTCACAATAAAAGCCCTGCTTCATGCTGCCTGCGCTAACAAAATAAGAGTCTCGGAAAGCTGGCGTGCACAAACGATCGCTCGGAAAACTGGCGTGCACAAGTGACCTAGAGGGGCGGGGGGTTGCCCACATTTGAGGTCCTCTCCAAGGTTTCTCATAGTCATCATTGTCACTGGCGTCCCACTGGGTGTGAATTCTACCTACCCACTGGGTGTGAGTTTTCCTTGCCCTTATGTGGGTTCTTCCGAGGATGTCGTAGTCGTAGTGGTTTGTACAGTCCTTTGAGACATTTGTGATTTAGGGCTATATAAATAACATTGATTGATTGATTGATATTGTGAAGATAGGAAATGTGCAGTCGGCCTTTAGAGTTCTGACAGAAGGTACGGCATGTGAGTCTGTAGAAATAAAAAGTGTTTCTCGCCTTCCTCTCGGTCATTTTTTCTTGATAATGATCTCGCAACAGGCAGCGTCATCTCACAAGACCCTCGGGTGCCGTGAATGTCAATCAAGTGATGTCTTGGTGAAGATTGATGATCGCTAATTTTTAGGTCTATTTTTTTAAAAGCCTGGCTGGCGATCGACTGACACACCCCCCGCGGTCGACCGGTAGCTCGCGATCGACGTAATGGGCACACCTGGGCTAGAGTATACAAATGAGTTTTAAGATGGGACTTAAATGCTTCTACTGAGTTAGCATCTCGAACTGTTACCGGGAGGGCATTCCAGAGTACTGGAGCCCGAACAGAAAACGCTCTATAGCCCGCAGACTTTTTTTGGGCTTTGGGAATCACTAATAAGCCGGAGTCCTTTGAACGCAGATTTCTTGCCGGGACATATGGTACAATACAATCAGCAAGATAGGATGGAGCTAGACCGTGTAGTATTTTATACGTAAGTATCCATCCATCCATCCATTTCTACCGCTTATTCCCTTTCGGGGTCGCGGGGGGCGCTGGCGCCTATCTCAGCTACAATCGGGCGGAAGGCGGGGTATACCCTGGACAAGTCGCCACCTCATCGCAGTTATACGTAAGTAGTAAAACCTTAAAGTCACATCTTAAGTGCACAGGAAGCCAGTGCAGGTGAGCCAGTACAGGCGTAATGTGATCAAACTTTCTTGTTCTTGTCAAAAGTCTAGCAGCCGCATTTTGTACCAACTGTAATCTTTTAATGCTAAACATGGGGAGACCCGAAAATAGTACGTTACAATAATCGAGACGAGACGTAACAAACGCATGGATAATGATCTCAGCGTCACTAGTGGACAAAATGGAACAAATTTTAGCGATATTACGGGGATGAAAGAAGGCCGTTTTAGAAATGCTTTTAATGTGTGACTCAAAGGAGAGAGTTGGATCGAAGATAATACCCAGATTTTTTACAGAGTTGCCTTGTTTAATTGTTTGGTTGTCAAATGTTAAGGTGGTATTATTAAATAGATGTCGGTGTCTAGCAAGACCGATAATCAGCATTTAAATGTTCTTAGCGTTGAGTTGCAAAAAGTTAGCGGACATCCATTGTTCAATTTAATTAAAATACGCCTCCCGCTGACTACAGTCCGGCGTGTTGGTCAGCTTTAGGGGCATGTAGAGTTGGGTGTCATCAGCATAACAGTGAAAGCTAACACCGTATTTGCGTATGAGATAGCTCCTCCCACTAGTTATTATTGATATCGCATTATTATACAACATGTTTAAACAGTGCACTTACCTGTCTCAGCCCGTCAATGATATGTGGACTCTAATTTTGTGGATTATAGTCGTTCCATTTATTTCTACTATACGCAAGGTGGCAGTTAATAATAACTGGCCGGAGGAGTGATCACAGTAATAATATGAAAAGTTGCGTATATGTGGCACTCGAACACAATATTCATGGTTTTGATGCTGTGGAACATGTTTTATATTACGCAAGGTGGCAGTTACGGTTATTAACTGGTAGGTGGAGTGATCACAGCAACTATAAGAAAAGGTATGTACTGTGTATGTGATAAAGTGAGTACCCAATTCATGGTTTTGGACTTTGTGGATTCTTTCAAGTCTTTTGTATTTATTTTCTAAGACGTTAGGTACCAGTTATGATTAACTGGTGGGAGGAGCTATCACATTAATTATACAACATGTTTACATTGTACACTTTTATGTCTCAGTGTATCCATGCTATGTGAACTTTGTGGCTTATAGTCGTTCCATTTATTTCTACCATACGCAAGCTGCCAGTTATCAATAATAACTGGCCGGAGGAGAGAGCACGGTAATTATATGAAAAGCCACATTAATGTGGCACTCAAACACAATTGATGGTTTTGACTTTGTGGATTATATTTTATATTACGCAAGGTGGTGGTCACTATTAACTGGCAAGTGGAGTGATCACAGCAACTATACGAAAAGGTACGTATATGTGGCAAGTGAGTACCCAATTCATGGTTTTGACTTTATTAATGATTTAAAGTCTCTAGTATTTATTTCTAATACGTTAGTTTCTTAGATTCTTTCAAGTCTTTTGTATTAATTTCTAAGACGTTAGGTACCAGTTATGATTAATAACCTGGGAGGAGCTATTGCATTAATTATACAACATGTTTACATTGTACACTTTAATGTCCCAGCGCATCCATGGTATATGGACTTTGACTTTATGGATTATCGTTGTTCCATTTATTTTTACTCTATGCAAGGTGACAGTTATCAATAATAACTGGCCGGAGGAGTAATCTTGGTAATTATTTGAAAAGCCACACATACTGTATATGTGACATTCAAATATACAATAATGGTTTTGACTTTGTGGAATATTTTCTATTACGCAAGGTGGGGGTTATGATTATTAACTGGCAGGTCGAGTGATCACTGCAAAAGGTAATATATGGCACGTGAATACCCAATTCATGGTTTTGACTTTATGAATTGTTTCAAGTCTTTTTTGAATGTACACTATATATTGCCAAAACTTTTTGACCACCTGCCTTGACTCACATATGAACTTGAAGTGCCATCCCATTCCTAACCCATAGGGTTTAATATGATGTGGGTCCACCTTTTGCAGCTATTACAGTTTCAACTCTTCTGGTAAGGCTGTCCACAAGGTTGTGGAGTGTGTTTATAGGAATTTTCCACCATTCTTCCAAAAGCGCGTTGGTGAGGTCACACACTGATGTTGGTCGAGAAGGCCTGGCTCTCATTCTCCGTTCTAATTCATTTCAAAGGTGTTCTCGGGTTCAGGTCAGGACTCTGTGCAGGCCAGTCAAGTTCATCCACACCAGACTCTGTCATCCATGTCTTTATTAACCTTGCTTTGTGCACTGGTGCACAGTCATGTCGAAAGAGGAAGGGGCCCGCTCCAAACGGTTCCCACAAAATTGCGAGCAGGTAATTTTCCGAAATTTTTTAGTATTCTGGAGCATTCAAAGTTCCTTTCTCTGGAACTAAGGAGCCAATTCAAACTCCTGAAAAACAACCCCACACCATAATTTCTCCTCCACCAAATTTCACACTAGGCACAATGCAGTCCAAAATGTAGCGTTCTCCTGGCAAACCCAGACTCGTCCATCAGATTGCAAGATGAAAAAGCGTTATTCATCACTACAGACAACGTGTCTCCACTTCTCCAGAGTCCAGTGGCAATGTGCTTTACACCACTGCATCCGACGTATAGCTTAGATGCAGTTGCTTGGCCATGGAAATCCATTCCATGAAGCTCTCTGCGTACTGTACGTGGGCTAATTGGAAGGTCATATGAAGTTTGGAGCTCAGTAGCAACTGACTGTGCAGAAAGCACTATGCACTTCAGCATCCGCTGACTCCTCTCTGTCAGTTTACATGACCTACCACTTTGTGGCTGAGTTGCTGTTGTTCCCAAACTCTTCCATTATCTTATAATAAAGCAGACAGTTGAGCACGGACATCTCATGACTGGATTTGTTGCGCAGGTGGCATCCTATGACAGTTCCTCACTGGAAATCACTGAGCTGCAGAGGGCGACCCATTCTTTTACAAATGTTTGTAGAAACAGTCTCCATGCCTAACTGCGTGATTTTTATACAGTTGTGACCGGGACAAGTGATAAGGACACCTGACTCTGATAATTTGGATGGTTGGCCTAATACTTTTGGCAATATAGTGTATTTCCACCACGCCAGGTGCCAGTGCTGATTAATAACTCGTTGGAGGAATTAGCACATTACTTATATGACATGTTTACGTTGTGCACTTACATGTGGACTTAGTGGGTTATCCTCGTTCCATTTATTTGTACTATGCAATGTGGCAGTTATCATTAATAACTGGCGGGAGGAGTGATCACAGTAACTAAATGAAAAGGCAATTACACAATTCCTGGTTTTGACTTGGTGGATAATTATTTTATTATGGAAGGTAGTGGTTATTATTATTATTATTATTAATAACTGGCAGAGGGAGCAATGACTGTATTCAGTAAAAGTCCAGAAAATTAACAATTAGAAAGATTCTTGCCTGTTTTCGTTTTTAAGTTGCAAATTACATGTGAAATATTTAAAGTTGTGTCTTTGTTCTCTTTGGAGCTGTATTTTGTTGTTTTTGATTTTTTTTAAGGGGGTGTTGGGGAGTTATACGTGAGCGAGAACCTAATCAATATCAGCCAAGGAAAGATAAAAAGTGAAAGGTCTTTAAAGATGAAAAACTTTCTAAAGTTTAATTACGGCGTACAAATATGATTTTTCTCACCCAAACCACTCCAGCGCATGTTGTGATTTATTTTAATTTTTTTTCTTTTTATTTTTTTCATGCCTTGAAGGACATTTCAAAGGGTCGGCCGAGGCTGAAACCACAGGGGTACTGCTGCTTAGCGTAGCAACGTGTTGGCGAGGAGTTCATGTGTTCTGCTGCTGTCAGCCATGCTGCACGCTCGCTCTGTGAAGTGGGCCAACAGCAATCTGCTCTAATAAGGAGCGCAGATGCAACTTGAAAGTATTGTGCGGCGGCGAGGGATTTGGCTTATTTGCGGCTGTTTATTTTAGCCATGGTCCACGTGCATCAAACATTGGAAAAACTCAATCCATACACTTTCTTCCACAAGTTTGTTGCTTTGTTTGATGTGGCATTCAAATCACATCCTAGATATCTTTTTAATTAAGGGTCAATATGCATGCATTTATTATTTTTACAGGTTATTTTTAGCTATTATCCACATATGCAAATTCAATACAAATACAAAATCTAACATATTTATATATTTTCAAATACAGGTTTTTTTATACAAATCCTTGATTTATTTGTCACATTTTTATATTTATAATTTTATTTGTATGTATTTTCAAATCTCAAAAATATATTTTCAAATATGCGTTTATTTATAAAAATGTTTTATTTTTTTGTATATCACATTTGTATATGTATTTCCATCCATCCATTTTTCACCTCTTGTCCCATTCGGGGTCGCGGGGAGTCGCTGGAGCCTATCTCAGCTGCATTCGGGCGGAAGGCGGGGTACACCTTGGACAAGTCGCTACTTCATCGCAGTTGTATATGTATTCGTATATTTATATTAATATATGCATATGTATTAATATCATATTGATACCTTATTTTTTGGACTATAAGTTTCAGTTTTTTTCATAGTTTGGCCAGGGGTGCGACTTATACTCAGGAGCGACTTATGTGTGAAATTATTATCACATTACCGTAAAATATCAAAATAATATTATTTAGCTTATTCACGTAAGAGACTAGACGTATAAGATTTCATGGGATTTAGCGATTAGGAGTGACAGATTATTTGGTAAACGTATAGCATATTTTATATGTTAGTTATTTAAATGACTATTACCATAATATGTTACGTTAACATACCAGCCACATTCTCAGTTGGTTATTTATGCGTCATACAACGTACACTTATTCAGCCTGTTGTTCACTATTCTTTATTTATTTTAAATTGCCTTTCAAATGTCTATTCTTGGTGTTGGGTTTTATCAAATACATTTCCCCAAAAAATGCGACTTATACTCCAGTGCGACTTATGTTTTTTTTTTCTTTATTGTGCATTTTCTGCGGGTGCGATTTATACTACGGAGCGATTTATACTCCGAAAAATACGGTACATAAAAGTTGACAATTCTACTTCCATAGCCATCCCACCAGAGAGTGCAAGTAAGTCACGGTGGTGTGTCATGGCTCTGCAGTTTGTGATGAACCTCAAAGAAGCATGGTAATCACAGTCCACCATCTGAAGACAGGAATGAGTAGCATCCATATAAAAAAGATCACCATATTCTAGCATAGATGAAAATGTGGCAGAGACAATGCGCTTTTTCACACCATTATTACAGAAGAAAAACCCCAATTAAAGTTTTTGTTCTTTCACAAGTTGATCAATAAAATGTTTAAAAGTGAGAGAGTCATCAATGAAAACACCAAGTTATTTATATTCATGCACCACTTCTATGACATTCCCTTCAAGAGTGGAGACTACCGGGGGAGTTTCAGGCACCTTCTTATGTTTGGGAAACATCATATGTTTTTTCTTGCGGCATTGCGAACCAGTTGTAAATCAATAAGTAAGATTCTGCGCAGCGACAAAAGCTTTCTGCAGGGAATTAACAGCCTGTTCAACAGACGATCCAGAGCAATAAATAATTGTATCTGTAGCATAAAAATGCATTTTAGCATCAGAGAAATGTTGTTCGAGATCATTGATGTATAAGATGAATAAGAGTGGCCCCAATACAAATCCCTGAGGCACCCCTTTACCAACAGTGACAAATTCCGAACAAAGGCCCTCATTTAATACACTTTTCTAAATAATTTGAGAACCAAGCGACCGTATGTTCTGACAGTCCAGTAGCAGTGATAGTGCTGTAATGTTTCCTGACACCTGATTCATATTTACAAATAATTGTATTTGAAGAGAGGAACTCTTTCAGCTGATCACAAACAACATATTCCAGAATTTTTGATAAGACACATACATTTGATATTGGCCTATAATTAGAACTGCTGGATCACCTCCCTTTAATAAAGGGAGGAGAAAAGCAGATTTCCAAACTGTTGTCTTTGTTTTTAACTGACAGATTAAAAATAATTGAAAGTGGCTCTGGATTAAAATCAGCTGCCAGCTTTGAAAAAAAAGGCTCAATCAAATCAGGTTTGGGGGACTTTCGGTGGTCTAATGTTTTTAGGGCTTTATGCGCTTCAGGACAAGTAAAATGAGCAAAATTAAAAGGATCTCCAGAAAACATAGGAGAGTCTGCACAAGGATTCCCTAAAGTTGTCCCGTTTGAATCAAATAGAGAACCGGATGATAAAAAATCCTGGTTAAAACTATTCTAGACTTCAGTTCGATCATAAACTGGTACTGATTCTTGAAATACAAATTTGTGAAAAAGTTGCTGTGCTTTTAGTCACAGACAAGAGATTTGATCATTTTCCAAAATTTCTGTGGGTTGTTGAGATTCTCAGTGGTGACACACAAAAAGTTTTCTGAATTACCTAGTGTCAATCTTTCAATTCACAATAATTATACAAATAATAAATACATGTATTCATCAAAGCTTATGACCTGACAATAATTAATTTAGTGTATACTAATTTTCCTGAGGGAACTCTCCTGAAGGATTTAATAAAGTACAATCTATCTATCTAACACAGGGGTAGGGAACCTATGGCTCTAGAGCCAGATGTGGCTCTTTTGATGACTGCATCTGGCTCTCAGATAAATCTTAGCTGACATTGCTTAACACGATAAGTAATGAATAATTCCGCTGGTACCGGTAATCACTGTGTTAAAAATAATGTTCACAATTATAAAACATTCTAATGCATTTTAATTCAACCATCCTTTTTCCATCGCACCTGTTCAAGATGTTAATGGAAATAAGTATCATATTTATTATTGGTTTACTTTAGAATAACAATGTTATTAAAAAGAATAGGAGACTTATTATACTCTAAAAATGTTGATCTTACTTAAAAATGCACGCATTTTAGTTGTAGTCAGCGTTAAAAAATATTATATGGCTTTCACAGAAATACATTTTGAAATATTTGGCTTTCGTGGCTCTCTCAGCCAAAAATGTTCCCGTCCCCTGCTCTAATAGAACAATAATAACAATATAATAACACAAATCTAATGAAATTATTAATAAAATGATAAATGGGTTGTACTCGTATAGCGCTTTTCTACCTTCAAGGTACTCAAAGCGCTTTGACACTATAATTCCACATTTACCTATTCACAATCACTTTCACACACTGATGGAGGGAGCTGCCATGCAAGGCGCTAACCAGCACCCATCAGGAGCAAGGGTGAAGTGTCTTGCTCAGGACACAACGGACGTGACGAGGTTGGTACTAGGTTAGGATTGAACCAGGGACCCTCGGGTTGCGCACGGCCACTCTCTCTGTCAATCAATAAAGTACTGTACTAAAAAAAATCATAATACATAAAATCCAAATACATAGTATCCATTAAAAGTGGCTGTACTATTAAAAAAATAATCATAATAAATGAATACAAATCTATAGACATGGTGTCATTCATTAAATTAGCCTATAATAATGAAGATCATAAATTATAGTAAATAATATAAATCTAAATACATAGTGTCCATCATTATATTAGTTTATAATAAAAGTTGGCAACAGAGTATCTATCATTAAATGTACCTGTACTAATAAAATAATCATAAATACATTGGTTAATCAAATCTAATGGCAATCGTTAGATTAGTCTATACTAATAGAATAATAATAACGATAATAATACATTTAATTTACAAGCGCCGTTCAAAAAACCCAAGGACACTATACAACATGGATAAAATAATCAAGTGATAATGATAACAACAAGGGACAAAATATTAATAATAAATAAAACAAAACATTTTTGAAAAATCTAAAATAATTAAGATAACTACACAAAAATCTGGTGACATGGTGTCAATCATTAAATCAGCCTATACCAGGGGTCGGCAACCCACAATGTTCAAAGTGCAATATTGGACCAAAAATACAAAAAAAATATCTGTCTGGAGCCGCAAAAAATTAAAAGCCTTATATAAGTGTTGTGAAGAAGGTAACTCATGATGTAAGTGTCTATATTAGCTATATTAGCCTCCTACCAAATGCTGACGCAAATCTTCATTGACAGAAATGTTGCTTTTGAATTTTTATTCTACATATTTTTTCAACATTGGAAATCATTAGTAAAATGGAGGCTTCTCACAGGATAAGATAACTTCTGGAAATTACTGGCTCACAATGGCCAAAGGTATAAATGTGTGTGTCCAAGTTTAAGGAAATGGCAGGCTTTCTCCTTCTCATGGATTTATTACAATCTTTGCAAGCCAAGTAACTTTTGCTGTGGTCTGGAACAACATGGCACACAAACTATCACCAGAAATGCAGCCAATGTAGCATACAAATTATGAAAATATAAATTAAATACACAGAGGACATACTGTACGTAAAGGAAATTAGTTGAACTCAAATATACCTACAAACGAGACATAATGATGCAATATGTACATACAGCTAGCCTAAATAGCATGTTAGCATCGATTAGCTTGCAATCATGGATTGGCCAAATATGCCTGATTAGCACTCCAGCAAATCAATAAATTTAACAAAGCTCACCTTTGTGCATTCACGCACAGCATTAAACGTTTGGTGACAAAATGAGACAAAAGAGTGGCATAAACACTTCTTTCTGTGGCAGTATCAGAGAAAGTTGTACATGAGTCAAGGATTGTGAAATTAGTAGGACAAAACAGTGCTTGCCAAATACTCATTAGTGGAGCATGTATAACATAAACAGTGGAATTTCCAACAAGTACGAGTTTTGTGTCATGTTTGTTCTACAGAAAATATATTCATACAAAAAGTATATATTTTTTTCTTCATCTTTTTCCATTTTCACACATCTCGGAAAGAGGTCCAGGGAGCGCTTAAGAACTGCATGTGGTTGCTGACCCCGGCCTATACTAATAAAAAAAAACAACTAAATATATGGTGTCCCATCATTAAGTTACCCTCTATAATAAGTCTAATAAGTATATATATATCAATAAATGTACCTTTACTTATAGAATTATACAAATATCAAAATAAAGATTTTGGCATGGTGTCAATCCTCAAATTAGTTGCCCTGTACCGATAAAAATAAATCTAATGACACAGTCACAGTCAATAGATTGTAATGATTGTAGTCAGTGTGCTTACTTGTACTTCAATTTTTATTTCTATTTAAAATGAAATACTTTTTCCTAAAATGAAATACTTTGTCCAATGTGTTTGTTTCCCCTTTCACTGATGGAGAAAACTTCTGGAGACACGGCTTCGATATTTTTTCCCATCCTCTTTTCTCACTAAACGTCTTGTAAGAAGCAAATAGAGAAATCCATCATGGCCGCAATGGATTGTTTTCGCACTGTTTATTTGACAATCACTCTTGCATGGCTTGTTATTGTTCTCTTGTCATCATGAATAGCTGGGTTTTTAATGAATACACATGTTACGTAGTAAAGGAGCTTTGTGTCATCTCTTCCATGTTGATGGTTGGTGTGGTTTTTTTAAGTGTGCGATGCCGATGCAGAGATGGAAAAGATCCTGTTGAAAACAATTTGAAACCCTTTTCTCTTCCGTTGCGTGATCTCTGAAATGTTGAGGAGGTAAAGTGGGAGACAAGATGTCTAGTGCCTCCCCTTCCTACAGTAACCAATACAAAAATGCGCTTGGCCCCTTGCTTTGAAAAGTGAGGTTGAAAGGAAAGCGAGTCAAATCAGCACAGATGTAGTATTGTTATTCATGCAAATGTCTTCTGGATTGTGTTCTCAAGAGTTTGCAGGGATAACTGTTGGCGTGATCACAGCTCATCAGATTAATCGCCAAAGCCAAACTAGATAGATAGTACTTATTGATTCCTTCAGGAGAGTTCCTTCAGGAAAATTTAATTTCCAGCAGCAGTGTACAGAGTTGAGATCAATTTAAAAAAAAGTAAAAGTAAATAATGGGGGGTTTAAAAGGAAACAAAATAGAGAAATATTACAAAAAGAATAAAAAAAATAAAAAGCAACAATGGGAATAACAATATAACAGTAAAATAAGAATATAACAAGACAAAGTAGGCAGTAGTGACCATGTTATGAAAACGTATTGCACTGTTATTGTTTTGCATCCCCTGTCATCCTAGTACGCCCCGCCCCCCGCCCCCGAGAGTCAACTACAATTGACTCTTAAAAAGGGGCTAACTAAATTAAAGCCAAAATTGCTTATAGTTTCTAAAACAGCAGTTTATAAATTGTTTACATAAAAGTGGTAGCAAAAAAGGTTAATTGCGCTGTCATTTTATTGAGTGGAGGTTAATTTCCAGGTGAGAGGTAGCCTTTTCCTTAATTTACTTCACTTCTTATGAAAAACAGAACTAAAAGAAAATAATAAAAGAGAAAAAAATTATCCCAGTGAACTGTATAAATGTTAGAAAATGATAGCTAATTATGTGCTTTTAACATTTGACTAAAAATAAAAATCCATCCATCTTTCCATCCATCTTCTTCCGCTTATCCGAGGTCGGGTCGCGGGGGCAACAGCCTAAGCAGGGAAACCCAAAAAATAAAAATAGGGAATGAAAAAAAATCTAGATTTTGAGCTGTCAGTGCATTACATTACATGTTTTTGTTTATTTTTGTAATGTTTGTTTTTTATATTTTTTAAAGATTATACACCAGTGTAATATATATATAATATATATATATATATATATATATATATATATATATAAAATATAATTATATGTATAATATATATATATATATACACATACTGTATATATATGTATATATATATATATATATATATATATATACATCCATTTTCTACCGCTTGTCCTGTTCAGGGTCGCGGGGGGTGCTGGAGCCTATCACAGCTGCATTTGGGCGGAAGGCGGGTTAAACCCTGCATAAGTCACCAACTCATCACAGGGCCAACACAGATAGACAGACAACATTCACACACATTTTCACACACTAGTGCCAATTTAGTGTTGCCAATCAACCTATCCCCAGGTGCATGTCTTTGGAAGTGCGAGGAAGCGGGAGTACCCAGAGGGAACCCGCACAGTCACGGGGAGAACATGCAAACTCCACACAGAAAGATCCCGAGCTTGGGATTGAACTCAGAACTACTCAGGAGCTTCGTATTGTGAGGCACATGCATGGGTGGCACAGGGTTTACCCTGTTCCACCGTGCTGCCTATATATATATATATATATATATATATATATATATATATACACATATATATAATGTTATTTTTTATTGATTTTTTTTAGATATATTTTAATATTTTTTTATACATTTATTTAAATTTATTACAAATTTTATTATATTTATGTATTGCTTTGGTGTCATTATCCATATCTTTTTTGTTGATTGGTTACATTAATCTTTAATCCTTCTTAGAGTAGTTATTAAAACACTTTTTTATGTTTAAAAAAATATTTTATACACTAGTGTATTCCTTTTAATTTCATGTACAGATATATTGTCCAGGGTGTAGCCCGCCTTCCGCCCGATTGTAGCTGCTCCAGCACCCCCCGTGACCCCGAAAGGGACGAGCGGTAGGAAATGGATGGATGGATGTTACTTATATTTTATTATGTTAATGTAATACTGTATTACCGATTCTGTTCATAACTTTTATGGACAGAATTTCTAGGCGCAGTTAAGTTGTTGAGGGTTCCGGTTTGGTGGTCGCGGGATTAGGTCTCTGCTTTTTGCAGATGATGTGGTCCTGATGAGTTCATCTGGCCGGGATCTTCAGCTCTCACTGGATCGGTTCGCAGCAGTGTGAAGCGACCGGAATGATAATCAACACCTCCAACTCTGAGTCCATGGTTCTCTCCCGGAAAAGGGTGGAATGCCATCTCCGGGTTGGGAGGAGACCCTGCCCCAAGTGGAGAGTTCAAGTACCTAGGAGTCTTGCTCACGAGTGGGGAAGAGTGGATCATGAGATCGACAGGTGGATTGGTGCGGCGTCTCAGTGATGCGGACGTTGTAGCGATCCATTGTGGTGAAGAAGGAGCTGAGCCGGAAGGCAAAGCTCTCAATTTACCGGTCGATCTACGTTCCCATCCTCACCTATGGTCATGAGCTTTGGGTCATGACCGAAAGGATAAGATCACGGGTAGAAGTGGCCGAAATGAGTTTCCTCTGCCGTGTGGCGGGGCTCTCCCTTAGAGATAGTGTGAGAAGCTCTGTCATCCAGGAGGAACTCAAAGTAAAGCCGCTGCTCCTCCACATCGAGAAGAGCCAGATGAGGTGGTTCGGGCATTTGGTCAGGATGTCACCCGAACGCCCCCCTAGGGAGGTGTTTAGGGAACGTCCAACCGGTAGGAGGCCACGGTGAAGATCCAGGACACATTGGGAAGACTATGTCTCCCAGCTGGCCTGGAAACGCCTCGGGATCCCCCGGAAAGAGCTAGACGAAGTGGCTGGGGAGAGGGAAGTCTGGGCTTCCCTGCTTAGGCTGATGCCCCTGCGACCCGACCTCGGATAAGCAGAAGAAGATGGATGGATGGATAATGTATTACTTTGATGTCATTATGCTTACCTTTTTTTGTTGTTGATTCGGTTGAATTGATCTTTCCTTTATTGAATGGTCAGTCAAATACTTTATCCTCAAAATTATAATTGTTTTACTTTGACATTGTCATATATACACATCGTATACACATACAATGTGTATACAACTGTTTTTACTTTATTTTCTATTCATATGCCTATTTAATTTCTCAAAAGTAGCAGTTGTATTATATATAGTGCTTTTAAAGTGATAATGTAATGTGACATGTTGAATGATATAATACAAATGGCTCTAGTGCAATGGTTCTTAACCTTGTTGGAGGTACCGACCCTCATTAGTTTCATATGCGCATTTATCAAACCCTTCTTAGTGAAAAATAAAATGTTTTTTTTTTTTTAATTCAAGACAAAGTTATGTGTTTTTGGTAACCCTTTAGTATGGAGAACCTATTCTAAGTAACAAAGACTTAATTTAAAGGTTTTTTGACACAAGGGTAACATATTTTAAGTAACAAAGACTTAATTTGGAGTTATTTGGTCAGGGTTAGGGTTAGAGGGTTAGGGTTATAATGAGGCCATGCCGAATAAGGCATTAATAAGTACTTAATGACGAATAGTTAAGAGCCAATATGTTACTAATTTGCATGTTAATAAGCAACTAATTAATGGTGAATGTTCCCCATACTAAAATGTTACCATGTTTTTTTACTGGTCACAAAATGAACCGTGCATGAACATCACCTTGTTCAAATAACAAAACCAACACTAAACTCACACTAGACTGCATAAACTCACAACAAATTACACACCTGCAAATCAGTGTGACTTCTGCTGTTGCTGAATCCGTAATACGCCGATAGGTATAAGTTTTTATTAAGACGATGAGTCGGGTGTGTTTTGACCTCTGCCGAACCCCTGAGGCCGACTCACCGAACCCCAAGGGTTCGATCGAACCCAGGTTAAGAACCATTGCCTTAGTGTGTGAATGTGAGTGTGAATGTTGTCTGTCTATCTGTGTTGGCCTTGCGATGAGGTAGCGACTTGTCCAGGGTGTATGCCCCCTTCCGCCCGATTGTAGCTGAGATAAGCGCCAGCGCCCCCCGCGACCCCAAAAGGGAATAAGCGGTAGAAAATGGATGGATGGGAGAGTGAGACCTGAAATGATGATGGGAAAAACTTTTGTAAACACAACACGCTGAACTCCAACGTCCACGCCCACGGTGATACCCTGAACGCCTCACGCCGGCGCAAGTTCTCGCGATAAGCTCCGTGTGTGGTTACCAGGGGAACGGGATTTTGTTCTTCGCCACATTGTTTGTGGGTGATGAACGCCGAAACATTTTGTGCTTATGTTTCCGTAAAAAAAGCCAAATATAGAGTAAATATTGTCCCCAATAATGGGGAATAAGGCAGTGTCGTAGCATCGTGGCTGGAGTGTTCCTCCTTAAAACACAGGTCAGTAACTTAGCTCGCATGCTACTGCTAATCAGCTAATGCTAATTTTGCTAGCCGCTCTTAAAACCGCATATTTTTTCGATTAAACGTTCCAGGACTACCAGTTGACGTGAATTGTGTGGTTATATTCTACAAAAAAGTCGCCTGTGGTTGTTTAAAGTATCCAATATATACTGTATGTGGTTTCGCTCACAGGAGCCTGCGGGCTCATAACATTGACGGACCCCCGCTAAAATTCAATAGTAGGTGGCTGGTGTGAGTAATGTTGCTAGAAACAAGTAGGTCGAATACTTGTAAACTCTCTCCAAACGCACTGTAGAACTGCACTGCAACGGTGTCATTGTAGCTTAACAATATTTTGAAATATTACACACTCATCTAAAAGGCTGTTGTGCAGTCCTGCACCCATGCAAACTACAAACCCCGTTTCAATATGAGTTGGGAAATTGTGTTAGATGTAAATATAAATGGAATACAATGATTTGCAAATTATTTTAAACCCATATTCAATTGAATGCACTACAAAGACAAGCTATTTGAGTTTCAAACTCATAAACTTTATTTTTTTTTTT